>NC_135802.1:143647181-143947181 GCF_964213995.1 Mustelus asterias | reverse complement strand
AACAATAGGTCAGACCGAATCAACTTTGCAAATAAACAACTCTCCTTTCAGCTCCAGGACTTTCTTGACCCAGGATGCACGCTCTTGCTCCCGATTGGCTCAACTTCCCACTTGACAATCCATAGGGTCTGGCTCAATCACATGGCCCTCAGGTAATGCCCACTTAAAGGGCCACGCTACCACTCCTCTATTCTTTATGACATTATAGAATATACACTTGTTCCACCAGAATTTTTATTAAGGTTGCATGCATTTGATCCCACATGGAATGTTCCTGGGAACAAAACACTAGTTAAAAAGCAGGAATCTGACTATATTGCTTACAACCTAGCAGTTTAAATGCTAACATTGACCCTTGGATCTCGAAATTGAATTTCTTCAATCCTTTGTATTAATAACGCCAGGGCCCTGGATTCAATTCCAGCCTTAATATTCCTCCATGAGAAATATTCCTCCTCTGTCTTTTGAAATTTTTCAGTGGCTGACCATTCCTCAAACATTTAATGAGTTATCTTTCTTGCAAGTTTCATCCATCAACTTTAATTGAAGATTTAAACCTTCATCAGAATCCAACTGACTGAAATTCAACACACAAACTACTGTGCTTCTGATTTTACTATCGAAAGGAAGCAATAATGCTAAGACCATGCCTTGCTTCCTCCTTGGTAGGAATATAACTTGCATCCACACATATATTTTATTCTTCCTCTGATCGTACATATACTTAAGACACTGAAAATGTTGGAGGCTAATGAATGCCTTAAAACTTTGCACTTGCTTTCTGTCATTTTCCACAAGAGCCACTGGAATTGCAATTACTGTTTTTTTAAAAAAGGGTGTTTTCCTTAGTTTCCAACCTTCACCTTTAGGCAACCATCCGTTGCTACCATGTTAGTCAGTGAAGGAAGAACTGAGCTAAATTTTAGAATTTATGGAATCCTAAGAGAGCAGAAAAATGCCATTTGGTCCATCAAGTCTGCACCGACTATCTGACAGAGTATCTTATCCTGGGCCTCTCTCCTGCTCTATCATCATAACCCTGTGCATTTACCATGGCTAATCTACACATTTTGGGACTATGGGAGGAAATCAGAGCAACTGGAAGAAACCCACACAGACACAGGGACCACATGCAAACTCCACACAGACAGTCACCAAAGGCTGGAATTGAATCCAGGGCCCTGGCGTTATGAGGCAGCAGTGCTAACCACTGTGCCACCACTTGGTATTGATTTATGATTTATTTACAGAGTAAATCAATAGAGCTGGAGCTCCAAAACTATGGGTCATGACCTTCATTGCAGTCACAGGACAATGATTTTAGCTCACGAGCGCCAAAGCAGCAATAGTGGCTATCAGCTAGAGACTCTAGCCAGGCTGCAATTCTTTTCCGAAATGGTTCATCACTGGGACAGCTTTTTTCTGACCTGTTTGATCATTCTTTCAGTGGCCTGATTGGAGCATTGAACTGAACAGCCAATTGGCTAATCAAGGACTTCCAGAGATGGGCTTGTAATGCAAACATAGAAAATAAAAGCCGAAGTAGGCCATTCGATCCTTTGAGTCTGCTCCGCCATTCATTTTGATCATAGCTGATCATCAAATTCATTATCCTGATTCCACCCCCCATATCCCTTTAGCTCCAGAGCTATATCTAATTTATTCTTGAAATCGCACAACATTTTGGCCTCGACTACTTTCTGTGGAAGTGAATTCCACAGATTCATCACTCTCTGGGTGAAGAAATTTCTCCTCACCTCAGTTCTGTGACAAATGGCTGCACTGCCTAGGAATCATTGCTGAGGCTCCATTACACATGTGCAATCAATTCTTAGTTCCAAGCCCCAGAGTTTTCAAAATGGCTGTGGACAAAACCATCAGCCCCCATACACCAACTCTCTCCTCCCCTCCTCAACCTGCTTCGGAACCTTTCTCCCCCTGCTCAACAAATTCCCACTACTCCAATGCACTCTCCGTTCTTCGCATTCTCACTCTAGCACTGGGCCAATTTTCAAGTATTCAAATATTATCAAAGGGAAAATGTTTGAGGAGCACTATATTTGAGATATACACCTTTCAGCTTGACTCATCCCTTGTGTCAGTAAGTGAATCCAATCAACCTGTGTGTGCTTAACCTCATACATTTAACTCCTATAGCCACACAAACATTTCTAATTACTGAATCAACATCATCATTGCATCCGTAGTCACATTCGGACATTGGTAACAGGGCATAAACAACATTATGAACACGTGTGCTTCAACAGATCAGAAAATATACCACATAAATGTACAAATTTTTGAATATATTGAAATATAAACAGAACAATTTGTGAATAGTCAGCAGCTCAGTATCCACAATTTTCTAAGTATTATCACTTGGATATGGGGTAGGATGGGATGAAATCTTATGGTTAAACTCAGAATCATAGAATCCCTACAGTGCAGAAGGAGAGCATTCGGCCCTTCAGGCCTCTACCAACAACAATCCCACCCAGGTCCTATCCACGTCACCTCAAGTGTTTATCCCGCTAGCCTCCCTGACATTAAGGGGCAACTTAGCATGACCAATCCACTAACCTGCACATCTTTGGACTGTGGGAGTAAACCGGAGCACCCGGAGCAAACTCATGCAGAGACAGGGAGAATGTGCAAACTCCATACAGACAGTCACCAAAGGCTGGAATTGAACCCGGGTCCCGAACTGAATGGTTTAGAAACATAGAAACATAGAAAAACTACAGCACAAACAGGCCCTTCGGCCTACAAGTTGTGCCGAACACATCCCTACCTTCTAGACCTACCTATAACCCTCCATCCTATTAAGCTCCATGTACTCATCCAGGAGTCTCTTAAAACACCCTGTTGAGTTCGCCTCCACCACCACTGACGGCAGCTGATTCCACTCGCCCACCACCCTCTGTGTGAAAAACTTACTCCTAACATCTCCCCTGTACCTACCCCACCAGCACCTTAAACCTGTGTCCTCTCGTAGAAAACATTTCCACCCTGGGAAAAAGCCTCTGAGAGTCCACCCGATCTATGCCTCTCAACATCTTATACGCCTCTATTAGGTCTCCTCTCATCCTTCGTCTCTCCAAGGAGAAAAGACCAAGTTCCCTCAGCCTATCCTCATAAGGCATGCCACTCAATCCAGGCAACATCCTTGTAAATCTCCTCTGTACCCTTTCAATCTTTTCCACATCCTTCCTATAGTGAGGCGACCAGAACTGAGCACAGTACTCCAAGTGGGGTCTGACGAGGGTCTTATATAGCTGCATCATTATCCCCGGACTCCTAAACTCAATCCCTCGATTGATAAAGGCCAGCACACCATACGCCTTCTTAACCACCTCCTCCACCTGCAGGGCCGATTTTAGAGTCCTATGGACCCAGACCCCAAGGTCCTTCTGATCCTCTACCGTACTAAGAGTCTTTCCCTTTATATTGTACTCCTTCATCCCATTTGTCCTACCAAAATGGACCACTACGCATTTATCTGGGTTGAAGTCCATCTGCCACTTCTCCGCCCAGTCTTGCATCCTATCTATGTCCCTCTGTAACTTCTGACATCCCTCCAGACTATCCACAACCCCACCAACCTTCGTGTCATCGGCAAACTTACCAACCCATCCCTCAGCTCCCTCATCCAGGTCATTTATGAAAATGACAAACAGCAAGGGTCCCAGAACAGATCCCTGGGGCACACCACTGGTGACCGACCTCCATTTAGAAAAAGACCCATCTATACCCACTCTCTGCCTCCTTTGGGCAAGCTTCGAAAGCTTGTGTGGCTTTTGCTACCAAATAAACCTGTTGGACTTTAACCTGATGTTGTTAAACTTCTTCCTTTGGGCAAGCCAGTTCTGGATCCACCGGGCAGCAGCCCCTTGGATCCCATGCCCTCTCACTTTTTCTAGAAGCCTTGCATGGGGGACCTTATCGAACGCCTTGCTAAAATATAAGTGCATTTATGGATATACAGAACAAATTTAGGAAGGTATTGAATATATTTTGGACATGCTAAATAAATTTATAGATCTGGAATTTAAAGTCCAACGATGAGCATAAAATTGCTGTAAAAGTCAATCTGGTTCATGTCCTTTAGGGAAGGAAATCTGCCGTCCTTCCCTGGTCTGACCTACATGTGACTCCAGAGCCACAGCAATATGGTTGACTCTTAAATGCCCTCTGAAGTGGCCTAGCAAGCCACTCAGTTCATGGGACTGAGAGATGGGCAATAAATACTGGCCCAGTGATTGATGTCCAGATCCAATGAATGAAAAGGGAAAAAAAGATAGATCACATGATTTAAACAGATATATGGAACAATTTATGGAGTTACTAACTAAAATTATAGAAATGAAAAATTTTATCAACACAGATAAGGATCATGGATATACTTAATGGGTGAGATAGTTGAAGGCTTTCGTTTTGTTTACAGCTGCTGACATCAAACTTCAGGAATGAACTGAATTCCACGTTGGAATATTGATGGTTGGATTTGGTCTCCAACACATCTGGAATTTTTTAAAATGATAATTCAATGATTTGGGATGGGTTTTAAAAAGATGGTGATTTTCCAAGACCTTCTGTGAATGTCCAAAACACTGGGGAAAATGTTCCATTGTGTATCCATCTGTCTGGTAATGGATATTGGAAGGGGAGAGTGAAACATTTAGTTGATTACCATTCCAAAGGATCCCCACCCTTTTTTTGCAGCAATAAACATCTACAAGCCGATCCACATTGGGTGCTGCAAATGACAGAATCATACTGTGGCCCTTTGCACGCTACATATTTGATTGTTATTGCGATTGTAGCACTTGATACCAGCAATGCAGGGAAGGACATTTACATGGCTCTACATAGCAACTGCGATCTTGAGATGATGCTTTCTAGATAATTTCTTTTGAAGACAGTCAGAATTTTGACTGCCGTTGGGTGGGAAAGTTGTTCCTTTAAGCTGGTGCTGGGACATTCAGTAACTGACAATTTTCATCCATTCCCAAACAACTGTCCCATAGAAGAGGTAAACAGCATCCAGAGGCTATCTGACATATTCATATTAGTCTGGGAGAATTTTACCAGTATAATCCTACAGGGACTGCTTTTATTTATTATCTTAGAGTCATAGAGAAATATAGCATGGAAACAGGCCCTTCAGCCCAACTGGTCCATGCCAACCATGGTGCCCTCCCAGCCAGTCCCAATTGCCCGCGTTTGGCCCATATCCCTCTAATCCTTTCCCATCCATGTACTAATCTAAATGCTTTTTAATCAAAGTTATTGGACTCACAGGCACAATGACTGAATTTGCAAATATTATAAAATGGTAGAAGAAGTTGATCGGCTTCAAGACCAAAGATGATGAACTACAGTAGGATTTCAATATTTGTATTGAATTAAATCTGGGGATTGAGCAGGGGAAATTGAAGAGAGAAATGCAAAGTGCTTCATACTTAAGGAACTTAAATAGAAAGAAAATAATATGCACAGAAAATGAAAAATATCAGAATATCCTGATTAATTAAAGCTATTGCAAAAGATGTGACAGTGAGTAAAAGCAAATCAGATGCTGGGATCTATTAAAAAGGCAACATTGAGCCAAAATCGTGGACGTAACCCTGTCACTTTATAAATCATGGAAATGATGACATTTTGCATGCTATGCCCCCCATGCTGGTTGCCAGATCATGAATAAGATACTGAAGTCATTGAAAAGATACAGAAGAGAGCAACCAGAAACATTGGGTGAGGCCTCCAGGTCCCGCTGAAGTCAATGGACTTATGGCTAACTCACCTCATCCGCCAAAGCGGATATCTGGAAAATCATTCCCATTGAGGGGTGAAAGGATTGGTTTATGTGGAGTAATTATATAAATTTGGCACGTTTTCATTGGAAAAGGGATCAAGAAATAATAACAGTATTGTTTTCAACATTCTAAAGGGCTAGATACTATAGAAAGGGGACATATCCTGTGATTGAAGGGAAGTATATTCAAGACTAAATTGTGGAAAATAATAACATTGGTTTAAACCCAAAGTCAGATGTGGGGTTAAAATGCTAAAAATCGAGATCCCATCTCCCAGCTGCCACATTCCCAGCTAGCATTATATTCATGGCAGCTACTGGGCCCCAGGGAAGACTCCTACTAACTGGAAGAAATGGCCCACTTAAAGCTCAAATGCCAAAGTCCAATGATGTCATGTCATCGCAGGGCAAGTGCTGTACTGTTTTCAGGCAACAGAAATATGGAGTGGCGGGGACGTTGAACTAGCCAGAATCAAGTAATTGTTTTTAGAATTTTCCATAATTTTGAATTCCTTGTGGAACAGAGAGTAGGCATACTCCTCTAGGTTCCTCAAGGATTTCTTGGCTCTCCCAAGTCTATCATTCTTAATCTTTGGCATATCCTAAGAGACAGCTTCTCCATGTATGTGGAATTCAACCATCCATCATAGAATCCCTACAGTGCAGAAGGAGGCCATTTGGCCCATTGAGTCTACACCGACCTGAATCCCACCCAGACCCTATCCCCACAACCCCACATATCTACCCTTCTAGTCTCCCTGACACTAAGGGGCAATTTTTCATGGCCAATCAACCTAACCCATACATCTTTGGAGTGTGGGAGGAAACTGGAGCACCCAGAGGAAACCAACGCAGAAGCAGTGACCCAAGGCCAGAATTGAACCCAGGTCCCTGATGCTGTGAGGCAGCAGTGCTAATCATGTGCCACCACGCTGCCCCATGACATGAGGGAGTTGGCAGGGCCTTGGCAACTCCAGTCTGACTGGATTCATCGCCTGCTACCAGCCTTGTAGGCACCATTCCTGCCCCCACCACCCAACTAAAATGAAAGCCAATATTTCAATGAGTGAGTGGTCGATCTATGGAACAGGCTTTCCAGGGAGATGTAGGTGGGGGGAAAAGTTAAATATTAATTCATTCAGATACCAATTAAATAGACTTGGTTCAGAAAAAAAACACTTTGGGATATTGTATGAATAACTTGTGACAAGATGTGGTAATTTTAGCAAGCTTGGAAGGAAAAGAAAGCTTTGCACCTTTGATTCCTAAAGCTTTCAATAATTAGGAGATTCCTTGCAAACTTCTATATAAATGTGAGTGTTGCAAAATTATGACCAGTCAGCATTTCCATTGTATCATGTAACAATAAGGATAGAAGGAAGTGACTTATTTGGTCATTGGTCTTGCTATCGCTTGCCAAACAGACCAATGGCAGGATTTATAGTAATGACCACCCCAAGACCAGAAATTCCTACCCAAAGTCAACGAACCTTTCAATGGTTCATCAAATTTACTGGAAAACTTACTCCCAAATCTCTGTAAAAATCAACCTCCCTTCACTGTGTCACCATCAGTTTTAAAGGAATTGTGAAACTCCTGCTTCTAGCTAACTGAACCTACTTGACCCATAACTCCCAAGTAAAGGAACCCTCACTGGAGTCTGACTTTCTGAACTTTGCTGAGCACATGAAATTTAAGTTACTCACAGTTGTAAAATCTCCTCTTTCCTATTTTCTTCATGTGTGATTCTGTGTCTGTATGAAGTGGTAACGTTGACCAGGGTTTGAATGTATTAGTAAACTATACTCCTGATTTAAACCTAAAGGCAGTTTACTGGCGAGTCTCTTTAAAATTAACGTCACAAATAGAAGGATTAAGGCAGCATGCCACAGTCAATTTCTAAAGGTAAAACACCTCTGTTGATGGACAGTTTCTCCCCTTGTCCTTAACACAATTCTACTTGATTGGATAATGTTTCAAATCAATGCCCAAGTAGGTAGACTGGGCTTCCTTCTGGTCAATGCTCAATGCTGGAAAACTCTCTCAAATGCCGTGGGTTTCTTTTCCAGTAGATTTTCTGGACCGTTTAAAGGTCCGTTGACTTCAGGTAGGAATTTCTGGTTCTTGGGGTGGACATTACTGTAAAATCCCACCATTGGTCTACTCGGCAGGCGATAGCAAGAATCTTCCTGAAAACCAGGCTTTGAGGAGGCTTAGACTTGACACAGGCGTTTGGTCAGCCTAGACTCTGCTATTGGTGTTTGAAGACAAGGTGAAACAGCAGGCTGAGTTGTGGGTATAGAAACAAAATATTAAGATATGAAACCTTACCCGTGAGTATTGCAGGCCCATCTACTTTGGGTATTGTATTGCCTAATCTGCCAATCAGGGTTGATTTGTTTCAATTTTTCACCATCACCTTGAACTCACCATTACTGCCCCTCACACCACCCACCCACCTCTTACCAAAAAGGGGATTGAAAAATGTGTTTAATTCCCACTATCTTCCTTTAGGAACTTCAGTAGCAGCTGCTGGTCTTACTACAATCTCATTCATGCACTGCTTCATATAACAAATACAGCTTTGAGCCAAAGTGTAATATTCAATGCGTTTTAACTTTCAATCTCACAAATTAAACTTTACCAACCGCCTCAAAAAATCTTAAATGTCACCACAATAGACTTTGTAGAATTGTTTAACTGTCAAGAATATTTAAAGATACACTGAGAAATTAACTTTTATTGAGTCTTCTGCTTTACTCTAACCTAGCACCAAATACCCTTTAGAGCCTAGCAGACTACAATATCCAACAAGGCACTCATGATTGAGAATAAAAAAACTACATGTGCATAGGATGAATGTCAAGGCTACAAGTAGGGCTAAATTGTGAGCATGTTGTTGCTCCATTTCATTATAAAAGCATGGCTAATGTCAGACAAAGATAATTCACCGCTTGGCACGCTTGTATTATTTGTCAGATCAACAGAATAGGCATATTCATTTAGAATTAAATTTTACAGAAATAGTTTCACATTTTTCTTCTTGATTTCATCAGGCTATTATCTGCCTTCACATTTGTATTCGAGTATTTTGTTATTGCATTAAATTATTTTAATTTTATCCTCTCCAGGTTTTGTTAACACAACTCTCTGATCTTGACCACAAAGCAGACCAAAATAATTGAATGGCACAAAGTCAAAATGAGTGAAACTCACCAATACCCATAGTGGAAAATGGACTTATCCTGAATATGCGCAGTCTATTTTAATGTCGTCAATTCCCAAGGATTGACTTGAAGTTCCCAGGAATCAAAAATTAATTTCCAGGACAATCCTGCAAACAACCACAAGAAAAATCAGAGGGATTTTGAAAAAGTTGTATTTATTTTTCCCTCCTTCTTCCAAAATTTGTGCTCATTTTATTTTGTTTGTTGGATGCAAGTATTAGTGAACTAGATGAGTTTTTGCAATGATCGACAATAGTGTTGTGATTACAATTTATAAAAATTATATTTAAATTCTACCATCTGCTGTGATGAGATTTGAACCTGTATCCCCAGAGCATTAGGCTGCACTTCTGGATGACTAGTCCAGTGAGATTATCACCACATCATCATCTCTCCCTCTGAATTGTTCCGCCAGGAGGTGAGGAAGTGGGTGGTGGTGAGAAGGTAATGATGAGCCATGGCTGCCTGGAACAAAAAAAAGTGTGAAGATTTGAAGAAATTTACGAAAGAACAAAGAAAATGACAACACAGGAACAGGCCCTTTGACTCTCCAAGCCTGCACCGACCATGCTGCCCGACTGAACTAAAACCGCCTACCCTTCCGGGGACTATATCCCTCTATTCCCAAACTATACATGTATTTGTCAAGACGCCCCTTAAATATCACTATCGTATCTGCTTCCCCTACCTCACCCGGCAGCGAGTTCCAGGCACCCACCACCCTCTGGGTAAAAAACTTACCTCGTACATCTCCTTTAAAGTTTGCCTCTTGTAACTTAAACCTATGCCACCTGGTAATTCACTTTTCCACACCAGGAAAAAGTTTCTGACTGTCCACTCTATCCATGCCCCTCATAATCTTGTAGACTCCTATCAGTTCACCCCTCAACCTCCATCGTTCCAATGAGAACAAACCAAGTTTCTCCAACCTTTCCTCATAGCTAATGCCCTCCATACCAGGCAGCATCCTGATAACTTTTTTTCCGTTAAGATGTGGCATTTGTTTGGCAATGTTATAATCCTTGACCGGACCCCCAAGTCTTTGGTAAGATTCAGCTAATGACATTTTGTTTAAAGTAGATAAGGTTTAAGATTCAACACACTTGTTAAGAGAATAAACCACAAGATCCCACAAGCTTTGAACAAACAAGAATAAACTTTACTATACAAGATCAAAAACTATTTTATACTCTTAACGTTCTGGGTAAGTATGAAAATCATGTGAATCAACAAGAAAACTGTGATCAGACACACCACACTGCACAATAAATGACAGATGAGACCGGAACAGATTCCATGAATTTCTCAACAACCCACATAGATGTCAATGTCACTGAAACATCACCTCTCTCACAGGGATTCCAATCTTCACCTTAAAAGAACTTGCGTGCCACGGAAATGTATACAGCAACATCATGCTGAGCAGAGCATATAAAAACTGCATTCATCGTGGACCCAAATGTATGGATTTCATTTTTGATGAGACTTTGTAGAAATGGAATTGTTATTTCTCCAAAGGTCACTCCAACTCAGACAGCTTCAATAACAGCCCACCTCACAAGGTTTCAATCTCATCTCCTGGGATTCTGTTCACCTGGATTCTTCAGTATACACTTGGACACCCATCAAACAAGCACAATTTAATATTGTCAGCCATCCAAACTCATAACAACTGCTCTAGTGGAGTACCATCACCCCAATGGTCTGCAGCACAGAGTGCTTTGCCTACCTTCTTGGATCCTCAGGGCCTCATCTGAGCCCTCTTCAAATACAAGGGTTTCCCTTACATAAGAACATAAGAAATAGGAGCAGGAGTAGGCCATCTAGCCCCTCGAGCCTGCCCCGCCATTCAATAAGATCATGGCTGATCTGAAGTGGATCAGTTCCACTTACCCGCCTGATCCCTATAACCCCTAATTCTCTTACCGATCAGGAATCCATCTATCCGTGATTTAAACATATTCAACGAGATAACCTCCACCACTTCAGTGGACAGAGAATTCCAGAGATTCACCACCCTCTGAGAGAAGAAGTTCCTCCTCAACTCTGTCCTAAACTGACCCCCCTTTATTTTGAGGCTGTGCCCTCTAGTTCTGGTTTCCTTTCTAAGTGGAAAGAATCTCTCCACCTCTATTCTATCCAGCCCCTTCATTATCTTATAGGTCTCTATAAGATCCCCCCTCAGCCTTCTGAATTCCAACGAGTACAAACCCAATCTGCTCAGTCTCTCCTCATAATCAACACCCCTCATCTCTGATATCAACCTGGTGAACCTTCTCTGCACTCCCTCCAAGGCCAATATATCCTTCCGCAAATAAAGGGACCAATACTGCACACAGTATTCCAGCTGCGGCCTCATCAACGCCCTGTACAGATGCAACAAGACATCTCTGCTTTTATATTCTATCCCCCTTGCGATATAGGCCAACATCCCATTTGCCTTCTTGATCACCTGTTGCACCTGCAGACTGGGTTTTTGCTTCTCATGCACAAGGACCCCCAGGTCCCTCTGCACAGCAGCATGTTGTAATTTCTTTCCATTTAGATAATAATCCAATTTGCTATTATTTCTTCCAAAGTGAATAACCTCACATTTGTTAACGTTATATTCCATCTGCCAGATCCTCGCCCACTCACTCAGCCTGTCCAAATCTCTCTGCAGACCTTCTACGCCCTCCACACGATTCACTTTTCCACTTTGTGTCATCTGCAAACTTTGTTACCCTACACTCAGTCCCTTCCTCCAGATCGTCTATATAAATGGTAAATAGTTGAGGCCCCAGTACCGATCCCTGCGGCATGCCACTAGTTACCATCCGCCAAGCAGAAAAGCACCCATTTATTCCGACTCTCTGCTTCCTGTCAGATAGCCAATCTCCAATCCACGCTAACACCCTACCCCCCAACTCCGTGTGATCCAATCTTCTTCAGCAACCTTTTGTGAGGCATCTTATCAGACGCCTTTTGGAAATCCAAAAACACCGCATCCACCGGTTCCCCTCTGTCAGCCGCACTAGTCACATCTTCATAAAAATCCAACAAGTTCGTCAAGCACGACTTTCCCCTCATGAATCCATGCTGCGTCTGCTTAATCGAACCATTCTTATCCAGATGGCCTGCTATTTCTTCTTTAATGATGGATTCCAGCATTTTCCCAACTACAGACGTTAAGCTAACCGGCCTGTAGTTACCCGCCTTTTGTCTATTTCCTTTTTTAAACAGCGGCGTAACATTAGCCGTTTTCCAATCCGCCGGCACTACCCCAGAATCCAACGAATTTTGATAAATAACCACTAACGCATCCGCTATTACCTCTGACATTTCTTTCAGCACCCTGGGATGCATTCCATCCGGGCCCGGGGACTTGTCCACCTTCAGTCCCGTTAGTCTACCAAGCACTGCCTCCCTCATAACATTAATTGTATTGAGTACCTCTCCTCCTACCAACTCTCGTTAATATTCGGTAAACTATTTGTGTCTTCCACCGTGAAGACAGACACAAAAAACTTATTTAAAGTTTCAACCATTTCCTCATTTCCTATTATTAAATCCCCCCTCTCGTCCTCCAAGGGTCCAACATTCACTCTTGCCACTCTATTCCTTTTTATATATTTGTAAAAGCTTTTACTATCATTTTTTATATTTAGAGCTAGCCTAGCTTCATAACCTATCTTTCCTTTCTTTATCGCTTTCTTAGTCATTCTTTGTTGTTTCTTAAAGTTTTCCCAATCTTCCGATTCTCCACTATTTTTGGCCACTCTGTACGCATCGGTCTTTAATTTAATACTCTCCTTAATTTCCTTCATTATCCACAGCTGGTTATCCCTTTTCTTACAACCCTTCTTTATCACCGGAATATATTGTTGCTGAGTACTGAAAAGGATCTCCTTAAAAATCCTCCACTGTTCCTCAGCTGTCCTACCTACCAGTCTGCTCTCCCAGTCCACCTTAGCCAATTCAGCCCTCATCCTATCATACTTCCCTCTGTTCAAACAGAGAACAGTGGTATGGGACCCTACTTTCTCCTCTTCCATTTGTATTAGAAATTCGGCCATATTGTGATCATTTGACCCAAGAGGGTCCTTCACAAGAACATCCTTAATTCTACCTACCTCGTTACACATTACCAGATCTAAGATAACTCGTTCCCTCATCGGTTCTGTAACATACTGTTCAAGGTAACTATCCCGACAGCATTCTAAGAACTCTTCCTCCATCCCACCCCTTCCAACTTGAGTCAGCCAATCAATATGCAGGTTGAAGTCCCCCATGTTTATTGCCGTTCCGTTTTTGCATGCATTCATTATTTGCTTGTTTATAGCCCTCCCCACCTCAACATTATTATTTGGGGGCCTATAGACCACGCCTACTAGTGTCTTTCTCCCCCTACTATTCTTTATCTCTACCCATAACGATTCTACGTTTTGTTCCTTAGAGCCTATGTCATCCCTCACTACTACCCTGATATTATCTTTTATTAACAGAGCTACCCACCACCTTTTCCTTCCTGTCTATTCTTCCTAAATGCCTGATACCCCTGGATATTCATCTCCCAGTCCTGGTCTCCCTGCAGCCACGTTTCTGTAATGGCCACTAGATCATACCCATTTGTGCTGATTTGCACCATCAACTCATTAACTTTGTTCCGAATGCTTCTTGCATTCAGGCAAAGTGTCTTTATTCCAGCTTTTATCTGGACCCGATTTGATGAAATACTATCAACCTCTCCCTCGCCCTCTACTCCTTTAACTACTTGAATACCCTCATTCACTTGCACTCACTCCCTCTCCTCTACCATTGATTTCGTAATTCCTCTTACCTCTGCACCCTTCCCGCCATAAATTAGTTTAAAGCCCTATCTACAGCCCTAGTGATACGATTCGCTAGGACTCTGGTCCCAGCACGGTTCAAATGGAGACCATCCCATCTATACAGGTCCCATCTGCCTCGAGTCCTCTTCACTTAAAGTCCGCTACCTGCAACTGCTTTCTTCTCCAGAGCCTTTGTTTTCTACTTATTTCTTGTTAATTGAACTGGGATCTCTTCCCGTTCCTATCCATTCTCTGCCACTCTCCTTTTGGGACCTTTCCTGTTTCCGATTTGGGACACTTCTTCATGATAGCACTCCACTCCCAATCATCTTGCCGAGATATTTATAGTTCATTTCATTTTTCTTCTCTCATTATGCGCAGGCAAGCTGGCCCTGTCCTTGGCCCAAAAAACATAAAAACGCAAGTCTGCTGATTTGTGCACTTGCAGCCCACTCCCAGCTGGCATGTATGGGAATTCTGATGTTTGTCAGGACTTGAAAATCCTGACTTCCATGCTCAACATTAAGTTTGTGTTTCATAACAATATATCATGGTACAATAGCTTGTACAAGTAAGTACAAGCACATTAAGCAACTAATAAGATACAGTAATGCAACCACATTGCAGTGTTATGATTTATATGTTTTACAGGCCTCTCTAATGAGTCAAATAATCCAAGAGCTCAACTGATTAGCCTGGCTTCATAATGAGTATCAGCTTTTTTTAAAAAATACTAAATTAACCACATTAGTAAAGTCAATGTGAATCATAAGTAAACAGCTTGAGCACAGTCAAACTTAAACCTCATGTAAGTACAGTTCATTGTTCGGTTATACTGTGCAACAATTTATAAATAGAAATGTCTCTTCTTACCTAAATCAAAAGAGAGAATAGGGGGACACATATCTAAAGATGAACACTTTAAAACACCTGCATTTGGCGCTCCTGACCAGATTGGTCCATTGTCCCCATGGGGGGTGTCACTTGTTGATTGGTCCATTGTCTCTAGGGAGGTGTTCACTTGTGGATTGGTTCATTGTCTCTGTGTGGGGGTGCTCGCTTGTGGATTAGTCCAGTGTGCCTCGGAAGGTGTTTGCTTGTTGATTGGTCCATTGTCCCGGGTGGGGGGGGTATTCTCTTGTGGACTGGTCTGTTGTCTCCTTGGCATGTTCTGTTAGGAATTGACTTTTAAAGTAAAGGCTTAACAGAAAGTATATTTGCAAACATTTACACATTAAGCACAAAATATTGTATAAACAAAGTGATACAAAGAAAAACAACTTTTAAAAATAAGGGGTCTGATTTCTTGGGGGTCTCACAATTAGTTGCAAAAACATTGAAGAAGAAAGTAAAAGCTGTTTGACTGAGTATAGAATGATCTGATCAAGCAAAGTCTGTTCACCTTCCAATTGGTGGCGAGGCAGTTGCCATGACAGTGGGTGATCAATGGCAGGAGTCTGTAGCAGTTGAAGGCAGGAGGACATGTGATGAAATCCCAAGGAATATATCCAGCTGATATTGGCAACCCTATTTTATACAACTAATTAAGCTGACCAATACTTCCACAAAGGATGAGGCAGCATTGACAACACATGAGAGATGAACATGAATGAGATTGGAGCTAATCCAAAATTTGGACAAAGAAATGGCAGATGGAGTTCAATCCAGATCAATGCGAAGTGATGCATTTTGGTAGAACTAACGTAGGGGAGAGCTATACGATAAATGGCAGAACCATAAAGGGTGTAGATACGCAGAGCGAACCTGGGTGTGCAAGTCCACAGGTCCTTGAAGGTGACGTCACAGGTGGAGAAGGAAGTGAAGAAGGCATATGGCATGCTTGCCTTTATAGGACGGAGCATAGAAAATAAAAGTTGGGGTCTGATGTTGCAGTTGTATAGAACGTTGGTTCGGCTGCATTTGGAATACTGCGCCCAGTTCTGGTCGCCACACTACCAGAAGGATGTGGAGGCTTTAGAGAGAGTGCAGAGGAGGTTTATCAGGATGTTGCCTGGTATGGAAGGGCTTAGTTATGAGGAGAGATTGGGTAAACTGGGGTTGTTCTCACTGGAAAGATGGAGGATGAGGTGTATAAAATTATGAAAGGCATAGATAGGGTGAACGGTGGGAAGCTTTTTCCCAGGTCGGTGGTGACGTTCACGAGGGGTCATAGGTACAAGGTGAGGGGGGGGGGGGCGGGGCGGAGGTTTAACACGGATATCAGAAGGATGTATTTTACACAGAGGGTGGTGGGGGCCTGGAATGCGCTGCCGGGCAAGATGGTGGAGGTGGACACACTGGGAACGTTTAAGACTTATCTAGATAGCCACATGAATGGAGTGGGAATGGAGGGATACAAAAGAATGGTCTAGTTTGGACCAGGGAGCAGCGCGGGCTTGGAGGGCCAAAGGGCCTGTTCCTGTGCTGTATTGTTTTTTGTTCTTTGTTCTAATCAAAGTTTGTAGATGGGAGTCGAGCATGGAATTTGGTATTCAAACTGGAAGCAACAGTGTTGTAAGTTTACTGAAAAGAATCCTGCAAAGGTTATATAAAACTTTTAAAGAGTCATACAGGTTTGAAATGTTAATTTTGTTTCTCACTCCATAGATGCTGCCTGACCTTCTGACATTTTCCAGCATTTTCTGTTTTTAATTTCAGATTTCCAGCATCCTCAGCTGGCAAATGTCCTAGCTAGCCCAAAGGAGGCTTCTGAATGCCAGTGAGACCCTGATCATTGGAAGATTCCAGTTGCTGAGTTTCTCCAACTCAATATCACCTAATTTCGATTGCCACCTCCTCCATGCAGCTCACTGGCATAGGGTGGGAGTTTCCGGCCACGCTCACCCCAAAACCAGAAAATCCCACCTGAGGTCAACAGACTTTTGTATGGTCTGCCCCCGCCCACTGTGATTCCCGTGGTGGGCAGGATGGGAAAATTCCTCCATGAACTCCAATGCTGCAAGTGAGGAATGTTAGTCTGAAGTTGGACATGATCACAGAATCATTATAAGGGCATCAAAGGAATCCCCATCCATGTATTCACACAGAGATAATGAACAGATGCAGCCAGATAATATTTGCAAAACAACAATCATTTACAGAGGCACTCATAGCAATGTTGAAATCTCCAAAGAGTGGAAAGGCAACCAAGTGCACCTAAGTGTGACTAATGAGGGGTTTTCTTTATTCTTTCTAAAGTGTTGCGGTGTGGTGCTCTCCTCTCTTTGCTTCCAGCTTGAATACCAAATTCCACACTCAACTCCCATCTACAAACTTTGCTTAGCCCCAGTCTCATTGATGTTCAGCTCTCATTTGTTGTCAATGTTGCCAACTGTGATAGAAATAGCCTGGTGACCATTATGCTCCCTTGCCTCTAAGGACTTTGATGGCCACCTTCTAGCTGTGTGAGGCCTTGAGGACCCCAGATTCGTGGGAGACTCTTGCACAGTGGGAGGTGGCTCACCTGAGAATTGATCCACCCACACCCCATCATTGGTGACAGCAGTTGCACATTCACTACCATGAGGTCCATTGGCCTTCCCTACTTTCCTGAGGGGCACCAGGATCTGGATGTGACTCCAAACCTCTCATCCTGGTTATGATGCTTCGATGTCAGAGTCATGGTGAAGGAATGCAGGTCAAAATGCATACCCAGCATCGCAACAGTGATCTTCTAGGTCAATAGTTGAAGCCATTTATTCTGTAGAATGGGTCATCACAGTATTCATGGTCTGGATGGACTTCGCCAATGTCCGTACCAGAATGTACAACCTCTCTGGAATCTCTGTTACATCTATTCACACTTCACGCTAGATGCCCAACACCTGCTGTTTGATGGACGACTCCAGAGACTTTTTATCAACCTGGGACTAAGCATCAAGGTGGGCTTCAACTGCCAGATGCCTGCTCCATCTCAGTCTCTGAAAGCTGCTTGTGCAACTATGATGTGATCTCACCAATGCCTATGTCTATTAAAGTCAAGTGGCAGATCTTCACTGAGGTGCGTATATCTGCATTGGCATTGGATCCAGCACAAGGATTTGACACTGAACGCTCTGAGGCATCCTCTTCCCCCTCAGAGATTAACATTGGCTCCTTGGAGTTAATGCCTGAAGCTGCCCATCTTGAACCTATGTGGTAAACAGACAGAAAAGTTAGCGGGCATCTTCAACCTTCCAGCTGAGTTCTGTGAGAGTTTTTTAATGTAGAAAACTCACGAGACATTGGGAAAATGTTATGCAGCGTTATAACTTTATATCATTCAGCCTAAAGGCATACCTATTTCCGCGATGTTATTAAGCCTTCAAAGTCACAAACCACCTATGTACTTTCCTGCCAGGTTCCACAGCCCCTTCAGAACTATTTGCTGCAATTATGAAAAAGCACCTTTGGATTCTCACCACGCCAGGGCCCTCGTCCTATCTAACATCAACCTATTGCTCAGTTCCATTGTAGAGCATCCAACTCCAGACCAGGACTTCCTGTTCAATGGCTGTCAGGGTGGCCAGGTTGGGAACATTGTCTTCAGTCTTTTGTCCTGCTCCATTCTAGGTGCACCATCTTCCCCTGCAAATAAAGTGGGAGATTGTAAAACCTTAGTGTGGCCATTGTGTACATTGTTGGCAGCACATTTTACTCCACGTTCATTTCCTGCCGATAGGTCTGGCAATTCCATCTCTCCTTCTTAACCCTCATTCTCTTTACGAACCCACATCATACCCTTACATATATGTCCATCTCTCCAGCGACACACTCACCCTGCAGATCTCAAAAGATCATTGAGCCTTTTGCGGAACTGCAGTAAAGTACACTGGATGATGCTAAAGTGTTGATATCCGCTGTGATCTCCGTCCAGGCTGTTTTTGTCTGGCTGAGGGTCTCCTCTTCCCATCATCTGACATGAAAATCTCCCGCTTATCACTTACAGCCTGAAGGGGGGCTTGCAAGTCATGGAGTCATTCTTGTTCTGGAGTCCTCCTGAGTTCCTGCCTCTATTTCCTCAGACATCCGTGTTAACAGCCTGAATTTCAATTTCTCCCTGAACACTTACTATTCATTGGAGGAATGGGCCAATTACATTCCAACATTATGTCTTCCCTGGCAAAGATCCAGAATGCTTCCAAATGATATGAAAACTCATACATATTTATAAACAGACTCTTACCTACTTTAACAGTATACAGAAACTCAAAACCTTTACCACAAATTTCTCGGGTCCCCAACTACCTTTTTTCATTGCAGCTGCCAGAGTTCCTTGCAGACAAATTGATATGTCTTCTTTTTCTTTTCCTTTGTCTATATCCATGTAGACTACTACAATTGAAAGGCAGGCATACCAAACTACATTCCTCAACCAATCCTACCCTATGTCTGGTAAACCCTTAACATGCAATAACTGTCCCTCTAATTATCTTTTTCAATTATGAAAAGTGCTAGCTGCCAATTAATGGTTTCTGTCTTGGTACCATTAAAATCAATGTGGCATTACCACTGGAACTTGCATTTAATATCTGCTGCTGTGGAAAATGAGGCGATTTGTTCCTGTCACACAAATTGGCAAAAGTCCAAAACCCTGCTCCTCATGTCCCAATTTACACAAGTTAATGTTCATCCACCAGCCCTGTGCTCATCAATCTCGCCCTTGATTGAGTGTACTACAAATTTCAAAATCCTCATCCTCCTGTTCAAATCCTTTCATGGCCCTATCTCTCTAACCTCCTCCAGATCTATAACACTGTCAGAACTCTGCATTCCTCCAATTCTAACCTCTATTGTACCCCCCAATCTCCTTTGCCTCACCACTGGTGGCTATGTTTTCAGCCAACTAAGCTCTCAGATTTCCTTCCCTAGACATTTCCCAATCTCCACCTCTCTTCCTTCAAGTCACATCTTAGCACAACACAAGGAAAACATTTATTAATAATTAAAACAATGGATTATAACACAATACTCCACTACTCTTCCTTTAGCTTAGCACTTGCACAAAGGTTTAAGGTTATGATGGATGACAAAATACATTTGAAGCTACAATCGTCTTATCAGAACCCAAAGTTAATATTTGCGGATTTCTCTTCAGTATTTCCTCCAGATGATTGCCATATGAGAGGATCTAAATTCCACTCCCAGAAATGGGCTTTAAAATCTTCTTGTAGCAAAATATTCACTCAGCAATCCACATTCCAAAATCCGATTCATGTTTTTCAACAGACCCAGTCGACCTGAACTTCCATTCCACTTTTAGCAGTGATTCTGTTCCAGTGTTTTGAACCAGCTCTTTGTCCCTTCTACACTCTTAACAAGAGTACCCGGTTCAACCACCTTTAAGATTTCATCTATGAATTCACAACTTTTCCACAGACAGTAATAAAACAATAACTATAGTTACTTTAAGAAAGTATTTTTCTCGTAGTTTCCACCAGAATCCCGACTTTATCTGGTTCTCTGAACAGAAGTCTGTTCTCCAAAGTCCCTGATCACTTAGTTTCAGATGTTCTGAAATATTTTTGTTACAGCTCTCAGGACCCTCCACTCATTCCTTACTAGCGTTCTCTGTGGAACGCTCCCCTGTCTGCCTGAAACTCTTATTCCAGTAGAATGCTGGGTGGCAAGGTGACACAGTGGTTCGCACTGCTCCCTCACAGCGCCACGGACCTGGGTTTGATTCCCGGCTTGGGTCACTGTCTGTGTGGAGTTTGCACGTTCTCCCTGTGTCTGCGTGGATTTCCTCCGGGTGCTCCGGTTTTCTCCCACAGTCTGAAAGACGTGCTGGGAAAAAAAAATAGATGTATGGAACAAGAAAAAACAGGTGAATTCGAGTGTGGCGACTAGGGGAATTTCACAGTAACTTCATTGCAGTGTGAATGTAAGCCTTACTTGTGACTAATAAATAAACTTTTACTTTAAAGGTTCCAGCTTCAAGCAGACCTGAGAGACACATCCTGTCTCTCTTCCAGTTTCCAGCTCAGATGCCCTGACTATCTTTTTGCTACAGATTTTGAGACAAAGGAAACTCTGCCCGCAGGTTGCTAGGCAATCATTGGGAGTCTGCATTGCAAAGATCTAAAACACAATAGAGCCTCAGCTGAATATTAGAATGAAACCCCACACAGACAAAGGTTTGTTCAGCCTGAAAACTAACACAGCTTCCTTGCAAGCACAGAAATATTCAATTAAACCTACCTAAACTATATTTTAGTTTTTAAATTTTACCCATGCCAATATTAATCACTTAAAACTAACTCTGGTTTCCTAACATTAGGACATTTTCCATGGTTTTGGTTTAAAATGGTAGCAGGGAGAACATAACATGGGCCAGAAAAATGAAGTCCATGGAAAGAGGATGTGTGGACTGTCAGTGTTGAGGTTCTTATTGACTATTGGAGGCAAATTCAACTGGGGCACCCAAGAAGGAATTGGATTATTATCGGAAAA
The DNA here is from genome assembly GCF_964213995.1 of Mustelus asterias. Classification (NCBI taxonomy): domain Eukaryota; kingdom Metazoa; phylum Chordata; class Chondrichthyes; order Carcharhiniformes; family Triakidae; genus Mustelus; species Mustelus asterias. The sequence continues at coordinate 143,925,897 of NC_135802.1, read as the reverse complement.
ATAAGTATATGCAGGGTTCTGTAGAGAAAGTGTGGGAATGGCACCAAGTGCATTACTCATTCAGAGAGTCAATTCAGCCATTTTGGGGGACAAATGGCCTTCTTCAATGCTGTGATAATTGTGACTGGCCTTCATATTGTTTAGTGTGAGGGGAAAAAAAACAGGTGTAGGAAGCGAGAAAAAACAGAGGTGAATTGAGATATTAGATTGCAATAAAAATGGCAGATGGGAAAAATAGGACAAATATATGGGTCCCATCAATTAAAAAAGTCACAAAGGGGAAAAATGATAAAGTGAAGGGGTGAAACCCTTAATACAGGAGGTCAAAGCAGGAGAAGTGGTTAAAACTCAGGAAATTCCATAAATGAAGTAGCCAAGGCAACGTTTAGCAATGTACAGAACATTGAAGGTAAAATGGAACTTTGGAAGCCATCCGATGCATTTCTCAGTGAAACAGATACTTTATTTAACAAAGGGTTAAACTGACTATACAGCAAAGGAATGCAAATCGATTGTATAAAACAAACTGTCAGTAATAGATAGACCATGTACTGATATTTAGAGTAAAACTAACCAGTTCATCAAGGATCTTCCAGGTTAAGGAAGCTGCATTTGCAGCATAAGTGACAGGAGCTGGCTCAGACCCGAAATCCAAACTGAAACATGTTAGTATAAAAATGGCCATTAAACTGCTGAATAATTCACGGGTCAAGGAAGATAATCGCAGTTCACTTCACACCAGAGACAGGCTTGCTCCACATGTCTGACACATGTGGTTTGCGTATTAGGCAAGTCGAAATGGCTGGATGCCTATAAAACTGACATCTTCCAGAAATAAGAGTTGGACAGAAAATATTCAATCATTTTGAAAGCATTAACAGTCATGATTAAAGGCAGCTGTTAGTATCTGAAAAATAATACAAGCTCAGTATGCATGTGGAGTGTGCCTAAAGTGTGCCTCCTCACATCCCAAGGTGTTATTCATTAGGTGGATCTTTAATGATAGTCCAAGACTGAGAGCAGGCGTGCTGAACATTAGAAGTGGGGACTGAGTTGTAGTTTGGACCCTAAAGATTGAAATAGCTTTGTCGACATTTCAGTCCCCTAATAAAAGGGAGCTCTTGTGGGTGGAACCTGCCAAATGGTAACATTCATTGCAGTTTTCAGCTCTGGAGGGTTGGCAATGACTGAAATGTGTCCTTTGATGATGGAGACTTCCACTGACAATGCAAATGAATGGAGCACACAGACCCTGCAAATGTTAGCAGTTCAGTTTCAGATCTCCGAAATGCAGTCCACATGAAATTTGGTCCGATGTTTGAGTTAACAGGGGTGAAATTAAATGGAAGTCAGAAATTGAGGAATAATTCAAGTGGCTCATTAATGAGCCTAATTGGCAACCTAGCACAAACAATAAAGTTGTGTGCATCAGTCCCCCCGCCTGCCTTTAACTTAAGTGCAGGAGTTTTTTCTGCCTCCAGCAAGCTGATGTGCAGCCTCCTGCCCGGTTTCCTGCTGTGATAGGCTGGATTAAATTGTGCGCAGCATTTCTGGTCTAAGGGAAGATCACAAAACCTGTTCACTATCTCCAAGGCAGAAGTCAGGAATGTGATGGAATCCTCTCTACTTGTCTAGGTCAGTGCAGCTCCAACAACATTCAAGAAGCTCGACACCATACAGGAGGAAGCAACCAGTTTGATTGGCACTCAATCCACAAACACTCAATCCTTCCACCATAACACACAATGCTGGAATATGTACCATCTGCAAGATGCACTGCAGGAACTCAACAAAGTTCCTTAGATAACACCATCAAATTCACAGCCATTACCACCCAGACGTTCAAGGGCAGCAGACACATGGGAACACTACAACCTGGAAGCTCCCCTCCAAGTCACTCACCATCCTGACTTGGAAATATATTGCCATTCCTTCACTGTCACTAGGTTGAAATCCCTGGAACTCCCTCCCTAACAGAATTGTGGGTCTACCTACATCACATGGACTGTAGCGGTTCAAGAAGGTACTTCACCATTTCCTCCTCAAGGGCAATTAGGGATGGGCAATAGATTTTGGCCTAGCAACACCCACATCCTGTAAATGAATAAGAAAGAACAGGCCCAAAATGTTTCTCTCTATACAGAAGTTTTAATTTCATATTCCAGAATCTGCAATCTTATGAATATGAATATATGTTAGTTCTGCTTGCCGAAGATTGGTGTTCTGCTCTCGGAAGATTGGTGGCATTGCGATAAGGTCACTGGGCTAGTAATCCAGTGACCCAGGCTACTGCTCTGAAATATGGCTTTAAATCCTACCATGGTAACATGTGGACTTTAAATTCAATTTAGGCTGGTTGCCTGCTGTCCTTACCTGGCCTGGCTTAAAATTTACAAGTGGAGTGCCCCCTCTCCCCACCCCCCCCCCCCCCACCCCCACCCCACTCCCCACCCCCATAATCCCTGACTTCCTTGTCAATCAAAAAATTGTCTAACTCTGTCTTTCATCCAAACAATATGGTTGACTTTCTGTTGCCCTCTGAAATGGACTAGCAAGCAATTTATTCAAGGAAACTTAGGAATGTGCAACAAATGCTGGCTTGGTCAGTGAATTCAAAAATAGTTTTGACGGTAACCAGGAGATGGAAACCAGTTGGAATGTCTTGGAAGCCTTTGAAAACCAAAGGCCAGGATAGAAGGTTGGCCTCCTAAATAACCAATTTTTCATCTTTAAAATTAACAAATTGATTTCTTCTTTCCTGGCAAGAATCTGCCAATAGATGGAATTGATGATTGGATCTTATATTTTTCAGTAAATCCCTGGAATTTCCCACCTCTTTTGGTAGTTTCTGTCTCATTTCTGGGTGAGATCTGTCTGAACATTATCCTCTTTGGGAGAGAAACCAAACTGTATCCATGTATACTGTCGAGTTAACTGTATTGAATAATTACATTTTCACCAAAATTAAAAAACCTTGAACAACATTGATTTTATTCTAACAAAAATTAGGAAGGCACCTTCAAATTGTATTTATTTTGAATCTGCACTGCCATTCTGAGATTGAAGTTACATTTCTGCAACAAGTGTTAGCTATTTACTTGGGGGATATTTTCTGGCCATCATGATACAAGTTGTCGATACTCAACAATGAAACATCTTTGCATTTTCTGCATTCAATATTAGTGTCCAGTGTCTAGTTGCCCAGTGAAGCAGTTGAGGCTACTTCGTTGAATGTTTTAAGGCAAAGGATTTTTGATTTTTGAACAGTAATGGAATTAAGGGTTATGGTGAGCGGGTGAGTAAATGTAGCTGAGTCCACGAAAAGATCAGCCATGGTCTTATTGAATGGCGGAGCAGGCTCGAGGGGCCAAATGGCCTATTCCTGCACCTCGTCCTTATGTGTCGAGCATTAGGAGGTCCATTGTAGACAGACAACAATGCACCTTGATGCAACTTCAAATACAATTTCCCACCTTGCTACATTTGTGTCCCAATGACAGCTATGCTTTTGGTTTTTCCAAATGACAGGGTCTTGTTGCTGAACTAATTGTCCAGGATTGATTTGGGAACTCTTAAAGCTGCTTTTTTTGCAGCTTAATTCCTTCAGTTTCTGTTGCTTTGGATTTGCCATTCCAACGTGATATGTATTACATCCTAACTCATAAATCAAATGGCGGCAATGATTTAATCTATGCTACCAGGTCAGCATGACTACAGTTGTGCTCAACTAGATTTAATTTGATGATTAATGTGAGGCAAACCAGTTTTGCAATGGGGAGGAAGCTCCATACCATTTGAACTCTGACGTTACTTGAAAGTAGAAGAGTTATCTCGAAAGAAGAATCACCATCTCATGGAAGCATTGAATGGTTACTTAATGTTTTTCTCCTCTGGTAATAGATTGAATAAATTAACTATGCTTACAATATTTAGTTTTGATTTGAAATAATATCATTTCAACATAGGAACTATGAAAAGAATGATGTGTTAATCTTGAAAGTATTATAAAATGGGTGCTAATTTTAAATTTCTTTATGTTTGCCCCAGTTCTATTGATATCTCTAAATATGGATGTTACCTGCTTCTTCAAACAGTAAAACCATTTTGATTTTATTATTTTTATCAACTATATTATTTTCTTTGTGTTTCCTGCTATACATCCTTCTTATGTGTGAGTGCTTCGACTCCTGAAATGTTTCCAGATCTTTTCTTGTGTTTCTTTTGAACACAGGTCAGTGCCAGTCAATGAGCATTTGTTATATTCATAGAAAGAAATCATAGAAACCCTACAGTGCAGAAAGAGGCCATTTGGCCCATCGAGTCTACACCGACCACAATCCCACTCAGGCCCTACCCCCATACCCCTACATATTTACCCGCTAATGCCTCGAACCTACACATCTCAGTACACTAAGGGGCAATTTTAGCATGGCCAATCAACCTAACCCACACATCTTTGGACTGTGGGAGGAAACCGGAGCACCCGGAGGAAACCCATGCAGACACGAGGAGAATGTGCAAACTCCACACAGACATTGACCCAAGCCGGGAATCGAATCCAGGTCCCTGAGGCTGAGAAGCAGCAGTGCTAACCACTGTGCTACCATGCCGCCCATATTGGATTTGATGGGTTGATAATTCAAAATATTGAGGGTGGATTTTCCAGTGACAAACTGTGCAGGCCTACTTACAGTACAGCAAATATTTTAGTACATTCAAGCAAGTTATATTTCTGACACTTGTGAATCTTTAAGATGCTTCCTACAAGTTTGATGGGATCTTCTGCAATTTGCCTGCCCTATCATCTGGATATGTCGCACTGACAGCTAGTGCGTATCACGACAGCTATGCATTTCCTAGGTTTCTACCTCTTTCGTATTCTGGGTACATTGGACAGAAGTACACAAAGTTTGGCAACCTCACATGATGAAGGTGGAAGTGAGAACTTTGAAGGGCCTGGAAACATTGTATTCTCATTCCCGCTGCTTGTAAATTCTTGGTTGCCCTCCTGGATACCAGATTTATTCCAAATTATCCATGGCTATACATTTCCATAATTCTCAAGAGACTTACCAGCTATAAGTATTCTTACATAGGATGTGGGCATGGCTCACTGGGCCAGCATTTGTTGCCCATCCCTAATTGCCCTTGAACTGAATGATGTGATAGGCCATTTCAGAGGGAATTTAAGAGTCAATCACATTGCTGCAGATATGGAGTCACATGTCGGCCAGACCAAGTATGGAAGGCAAATTTCCTTCCCTAAAGGACATTAGTGAATCAAATGATTTTTTACGACAATGGTTTCATGGTCATCAATAGATCTTTAATTCCAGATATTTTTATTGAATTCAAATTTCACCATTTGCCATGGTGGGATTCGAACCTGGATTCCCAGGGCATTACGATGGATCTCTAGACCAGTGACAATACCAATACACTACTGCCTCCCCCGAATGACAGTACATTGGTTAACTTCAGACATTACCCCCATTGAGGTGAGTACAATTCAGAGTAAATTATGGTTTTCCATATAGAATACATCGGTTAGATGACAGGACAGCCCCAACATTGCTTCTTCTGAGTTGTTTTCTACCATTGGCCAATGAAGTATGTGTGACTTAGCAGCAAAACCCAGTCACCCACTATTATTTGAATGCTGAATGGTAAGGGTGCAGTATCCAATTATGTAAACCCTATTGTGACTCCTTTCCTGCTCTGTGCAATTGTCTTAGTTTACACAGACATCAGTTGTAACAACAGCAGATTCAGGTCTTTAATTACCTCATGTTGCATTAACCAACGTGAGTACTCAGTCCAATCATAGTGCACAATTCCAGAATGATTATATGATTCCTTATTTGTGAATTGATAATTCACTCTAAGAACCCAGGTACACTATTGTCCATAACAGCATACAATGGTTTACTTAAAACACTTCCACTAATCCTACCATTGATCTTCAGATTCCATGCACACATCAACAAAAACAAAAAAATACATGATACAGACATTATATATATTATGGTATTAAGAAGGCACACTTATATTCTCCATCTTTCCAAATGATTCTATTACCATGGTTATAAGGTCCATTTAAGCTTTTCACTCACTTTATTACTTTAAGCAGTGAGCAAACAACAGGTCCCAAACTCTCAAGACATGAATGAATGATTTTATCTACAGCTCGGCCTGGTTCACAAAGTATCCTGGTTCATAAAAACTGAAAGCTATTTTAACTCACTGTGTGAACAAACAGTGAGATACATGGGCAATGTGAATACAAATTCCCCACTCTTCTCTCTATTTTGTCCACCAGGAAATATCTGGTACCATGTCTAGCATCATTATAGCCCGCTCAACAGCACTGTCCAGTTCTAGTCCCAATTTTTGAACATGTCATCCAAAATAAATCAAAACTTACCAATACCATTAACAGGAAAACCATCAGCTTTAGGACTAGGTGCATCATAGAATCATACAGCCCAAAGAGTACCAACACATTAGAAACTCCCACCAATTCCATCTGCCAGTACCTGGCCCATATCCCTGAATGTTATGATGTGCCAAGCGCCCATCCAGATACTTTTTAAAGAATGTGAGGCAATCCGCCTCTACCATCCACCTAGGCAGCATATTGCAGACCGTCACCACTCTCTGGATAAAAAAGTTTGTCCTCACATCCCCCCTAAATCTCCTGCCCGTCACCTTGAACCTATGTCCCCTTGTGACTGACCCTTCAACTAAGGGGAACAGCTGTTCCTTATCTATTCTGTCCATGTCTCTCATAATCTTGTACATCTCGATCAGGTCACCCCTCAGTCTTCTCTGCTCCAACGAAAACAATCCAAGCCTATCCAACCTCTCTTCATAACTTAAATGTTCCACCTCAGGCAGCATCGTGGTGAATTTCCTCTGCACCCCCTCCAGTGCAATCACATCCTTCCTATAATGTGGTGACCAGAACTGCACACAGTACTCTAACTGTGACCTCATCAAAGTTCTATACAACCCCAACATGACTTACTGCTTTTGTAATCTATTCCTTGATTGATAAAGGCAAGTATCCCATGTGCCTTTTCACCACCCTACAAACATGCCCTTCCGCTTTCAGTGATCTGTGGACAAACACGCCAAGGTCCCTTTGTTCCACAGAACTTCCTAGTGTCCTAGCATTCATTAGGTACTTTCTTATCAAATTTTTCATTCCAAAGTGTATCACCTCACAGTTTTCAGGGTTAAATTCCATCTGCTACTTATCTGCCCATTTGACCATTCCGTCTATATCTTCTTGTAGCCCAGGACACTCCACCTCACTGTTAACCACCCGGCCAATCTTTGTGCCATCTGCAAACTTACTAATCCTACCCCCACATAGTCATCAGTGTCATTTATATAAATGACAAATTAAAGGGGGCCCAACGCAGAACCCTGTGGTACGCCACTGGACACTGGCTTCCAGTCACTAAAGCAGCCTTCTGTCATCACCCAATTTTGAATCCACTTGATCAAATTACCCTGTATCCCATGTGAATTTATCTTCATTACAAGCCTCCCATGTGGGACCTTGTCAAAGGCTCTGCTGAAATCCATATAAAATACATTGACTGCACTATCCTTGTCTATACACCTGGTCACCGTCTCAGAAAATTCAATTAAATTGTTAGGCATGACCTCCCTCTGACAAAGCCATGCTGACTATCCCTGATCAAGCTTTGCCTCTCCAAGTGGAAATAGATGTCTTCCGTCAAAAGTTTCTCTATAGTTTCCCTACCACAGGCATGAGACTCACTGGTCTGTCAATGAGTCTCACATTTCCACTCCATCTGACGAAGGAGCAGCGCTCCGAAAGCTAATGGTATTTGCTACCAAATAAACCTGTTGGACTTTAACCTGGTATTGTTAAAACTCTTACAGTGAGTCTCACGCCAGTGGTAGAGAAACTACCAGCAGATTCATCGCCCAGGAGTTGTCAGGTTCCATCTGAATGATGATTTCTGGCAATTCACATGTCTAATCTGATCCAACATTGCACAAACATTCTCAATTTCAGCTGTGTGATGATTAATGTTCACAACAATCATTTGTTCCAAAACTGAAGCTGTTGAAATCTTGAACTCCATTTCTAACTTTCCTTCTTCCAAGTAACAACACATTTAGTACCAAAGTAGAGCAGTATAAAGAACAAAGAACAAAGAACAGTACAGCACAGGAAACAGGCCCTTCGGCCCTCCAAGCCTGTGCCGCTCCTTGGACCAACTAGACCAATCGTTTGTATCCCTCCATTCCCAGGCTGCTCATGTGACTATCCAGGTAAGTCTTAAATGATGTCAGCGTGTCTGCCTCCACCACCCTACTTGGCAGCGCATTCCAGGCCCCCACCACCCTCTGTGTAAAAGACGTCCCTCTAATATCTGAGTTATACTTCGCCCCTCTCACCTTGAGCCCATGACCCCTCGTGATTGTCACTTCTGATCTGGAAAAAAGCTTCCCACCGTTCACCCTATCTATCCCCTTCATAATCTTGTACACCTCTATTAGATCTCCCCTCATTCTCCGTCTTTCCAGGGAGAACAACCCCAGTTTACACAATCTCTCCTCATAGCTAAGACCCTCCATACCAGGCAACATCCTGGTAAACCGTCTCTGCACTCTCTCTAACGCCTCCATGTCCTTCTGGTAGTGCGGCATGGTAGCACAGTGGTTAGCACTGCTGCCTCACAGCTCCAGGGACCTGGGTTCGATTCCCGGCTTGGGTCACTGTCTGTGTGGAGTTTGCACATTCTCCTCGTGTCTGCGTGGGTTTCCTCCGGGTGCTCCGGTTTCCTCCCACAGCCCAAAGATGTGCAGGTTAGGTTGATTGGCCATGCTAAAATTGCCCTTAGTGTCCTGGGATGCGTAGGTTAGAGGGGTTAGTGGGTAAATATGTAGGGATATGGGGGTAGGGCCTGGGTGGGATTGTGGTCGGTGCAGACTCGATGGGCCGAATGGCCTCTTTCTGTGCTGTAGGGTTTCTAAGAATTCTAAGAACTTCTAAGAACTGGACGCAGTACTCCAAATGTGGCCTAACCAGCGTTCAATACAGCTGCATCATCAGACTCCAGCTTTTATACTCTCTACCCCGTCCTATAAAGGCAGCATACCATATGCCTTCTTCACGACCTTCTCCACCTGTGTTGCCACCTTCAAGGATTTGTGGACTTGCACACCTAGGTTCCTCGGTGTTTCTATACTCTTGATGACTCTGCCATTTATTGTATAACTCCTCCCTACATTATTTCTTCCAAAATGCATCACTTCGCATTTATCCGGATTAAATTCCATCTGCCACCTCTCCGCCCAATTTTCCAGCCTATCTATGTCCTGCTGTATTGCCCGACAATGCTCATCATTATCCGTAAGTCCAGCCATCTTCATGTCATCCGCAAACTTGCTGATAACACCAGTTACACCTTCTTCCAAATCATTTATATATATCACAAATAGCAGAGTAACTAACTCAGATTCTCTGAATTCCATTTTTAAGTATGCTAATCTGTGATCACATTGATGGAATTGCCTACTATCACATACCACAATTAAAAGAGATTGAACAGAATAATAAGACTTCCAGATGTCTACCTATCTGATCATTGGTGAAAGTAAATCTACAACAAAGATGCAGATTATGTGCATACTTCCAATCAAGCTCAGGTCAATTGTCATTTTAGTAAACCCATGCTGACACCTATGGTTCCAAAAATAATATCAAACAATTGTAATAAACCTCAGATTACTGTTTAATAATAAAAGTGAATTAAAAACAGCTAATCTGATGCCAAAAGCATTAAAACACACAGCTGCTGTGGAGTTAATTTGCCTGCATTTCAATGCAAGACACGCTGGTGTCATCATCAAATGAAGCAGCGCTACAAAAGCTTATGGTATTTGCTACCAAATAAACCTGTTGGACTTTAACCTGGTGTTAGAACAAAGAACAAAGAACAATACAGCACAGGAACAGGCCCTTCGGCCCTCCAAGCCCGCGCCGCTCCCTGGTCCAAACTAGACCATTTTTTTGTATCCCTCCATTCCCACTCCGTTCATATGGTTGTCTAGATAAGTCTTAAACGTTCCTACTGTGTCCGCCTCCACCACCTTGCCTGGCAGCGCATTCCAGGCCCCCACCACCCTCTGTGTAAAATATGTCCTTCTGATATCTGTGTTAAACCTCCCCCCCTTCACCTTGAACCTATGACTCCTCGTGAACGTCACCACCGACCTGGGGAAAAGCTTCCCACCGTTCACCCTATCTATGCCTTTCATAATTTTATACACCTCTATTAAGTCTCCCCTCATCCTCCGTCTTTCCAGGGAGAACAACCCCAGTTTACCCAATCTCTCCTCATAACTAAGCCCCTCCATACCAGGCAACATCCTGGTAAACCTCCTCTGTACTCTCTCCAAAGCCTCCACGTCCTTCTGGTAGTGTGGCGACCAGAACTGGACGCAGTATTCCAAATGCGGCCGAACCAACGTTCTATGCATCTGCAACATCAGACCCCAACTTTTATACTCTATGCCCCGTCCTATAAAGGCAAGCATGCCATATGCCTTTGGTGTTGTTAAAACTCTTACTGTCATCATCAAAGTCAGCTTGTATCAGCTTCTTACAGACTTTTTAAAAATTCATTCATGGGATTATGGGTGTCACTGGCTGGCCAGCATTTGTTCCCCAGCCCTAATTGCCCTTGGAGGGCAGTTGGGAGTCAACCACATTGCTGTGGCTCTGGAGTCACATGTAGGCCAGACCAGGTAAGGATGACAGATTTCCTTCCCTAAAGAACATTAGTGATTTCAAGTACACTTAAAATTGAGCACTCTGAACAATTCTGTATCACAATTTAACGATAAGGTTGTCAACAAATTGTTATCATAAACAGCAACAGAAAAACTCACTTTCTTTTATAGAAACATAGGAATTAGAAGCAGAAGTAGGCAATTCAACCCTTCGAGCCTGCTCCGCCATTCAATCAGATCATGGTTGATCTCTCCCTGGTCTCAAATCCACCTCCCTATCTGTCCCCGCCTTTAACCCATTTTTTAAAATCAGGAATATATCTATCTCCTTCTTGAAAACATTTAATGATTCAGAGTTCCATAAATTCACCAACTTCTGCAAGAAGAAGTTCCTCCTCTTCTCAGTTTTAAGTGTACTGCCTCTCAACCTATACCTGTGACATCTTGTTCTAGATTGCCACAGAAGGGGAAACATTTGGTCTATGTTACTTTATCAATCCCTTTTAGTATTTTATATACCTTGATCAGATCCCTTCTCATCCTTCTAAATTCCAGCAAGTATAATCCCAAACTGTTTAATTTCTCCTTATACATCAAAGCTTTCATCCCCGGAATCAATCTGGTGAACCTCCTCTGAATGGCCTCCAATGCCACCACATCCTTCCTCAAATAAGGAGACCAAAACTGGACACAATACTCCAGATGTGACCTCACCAATACCATATACAATTTTCTTCTTGTCCTCTGGTCACACATTCCAGGACCATCAAGTTAATTAAACAATCATCCACCTTAAACTACTAACGCCATGAGCAGGATTATTCAGACGATGGAGATTCCAGTCCCGAAGAATTGGAAGGGAATGCATGCCGGCCAATCACAGCAGCCCCATGGCAATTTTAATTGGCTGGAGACAGGACCTCAACCCTTCACTTGGACCATTGCCCCACCTCAGGGAGCTGTTGGCAAGTCTGATTGGCTAGAAGATCAAATTCTCCAACCTGGCTGTAGCAGGAGCGTAGAGTGAGCTTCTGATAAGATCACGGCCAGAAGCTTCCCGGTGTCTGGTGACACATGAGGCAAACAATTATGCATGTTTCAATGGCTAGCTTTTCCTGGAATAAGCCACCAGCCTGTCACCAGAGGCTCCAGTTTGAGGGGCACCATTCCACATCAAGCTTCACTGACCAGGAGTGCTGCCCTGGACCTTGCTGGCCCCACGCAAAATTGAGGAAGGGTTGTAGCCTGGCGGAAAGTTGGTGGAAGCGCCACATGGGGAATTTAATGGGCCAACCTGTGACGGATGGTAAAATTCTGCCCCATGAAATTGGTCAGAAATTTTAAAACACCAATTATTCATCTGAGCATCTCAAATCCAGAAGTGGGGAGTCTCACATCATTTGGAAGGGAATTTGCATTTTCACCACTAAATTTCTTAATCAATCTCAACTTAATTCAGGCCAATATTGCCAGAGGCAGGTTTTGTGACATAACATCCCTGCTTCTGAGCCAGAAGCTCTGGGTTCAAGTCCCACTCCAGGACTTAATGGCCTGGGAAGGAATTATGAAGATGGTCAAACAGGTTGATTATTGACTCAAAACCCTTCCAATATGTCTATAACAGATGGTAAGAGTCTCTCCTTGTCAGTGAAGCTTGATGTGGAATGGTGCCCCTCAAACTGTAGCCTCTGGTGACAGGCTGGTGGCTCTTTCCAGGAAAAGCTAGCCATTGAAACATGCATAATTGTTTGCCTCATGTGTCACCAGACACCGGGAAGCTTCTGGCCGTAGTCTTATCAGAAGCTCATGCTATGCTCCTGCTAAAGCGAGGTTGGAGAATTTGGCGCCCAGCCAAATCTCCATTCACTGCAGTGAGATGGGAAAATCCCACCGGTGTGAACAGCTATAACACTCTCGCCTCTAAGTCTAGCATTTTTAACTAAACAGGCTACAGCTTGAAAAAGAAGGCAAAGTCACAGGCAGTTACAAAAATACATTCACGTGTGCTTTTAAAGAAACTTATATTACTTCATGGCTTTCTTATTCTTCAAGTGACTTTCCAAATTATTGTAAAAATATAATTAAATAAAACTCAAGGAGAGGTTAGCTTTCACAGTGAAATAAAGGTTTCCAACAAGAAAGAGTTAAAGAGGGCAGAGCTTCAGACATCTTGTGAGCTCTGAAATATCCAGAACAGAATTCTTTATGTTAAAATATCATCCAAAATTTCTTCATAATCTTGGATGTACAGTCTTAAACTGAAATGAAAACAACCAACAATCACATCCATACGTGCTTCTATGAAACTTGGAAATATTGACAATTCTAATGGGCTCTGAATTTAAATTTTATGCTCCATTTTCAGGTTTTATGTTGAAGGAACACAGGGCGGGATTCTCCGGTTCACGCCAGCAGGGTTCTCTGGTCCCGCTGCAGTGAACAGAGATTTGGATGAGCACCAAATTCTTTGTCCTCGCTAACAGTGGTAGTGGGTGTGGACGGCTGGAGAATTCTGGCCACAGTTTCAAGGAGTTCATTGAATCACATTGGATAAATGGCAGAGAAACCTTTCAGTCGACCCAACCACTCCATGCCCAACTGCTCAAGCCTCTTCCAATCTTTTGTCACCTGAAGTTCACAATCAAAAACATGATCCAAGTTTCCCAAAAAAAAATGTACACATACATAAGTCAAACAACTAACAAACTTAACAGATTAAACAGAACGCTTACTAATGCTTACTGACAATAAACATAACATTCAAAACATAAAATAAACACATGTCGACTCTGTTAAGACTGATAGCAGTTTAACTCTTGCAATGTGCTTTTATAACTTTGGCTCTTTTTAAAAACATGCTAAAAGCAAGAAAATCTTTCCAGAAAATGGACCAGCTGTGTGATATGTTATGTTTTGAATTTTTTTGATTAGTCAAATAAAACTCTAAAGAAGTAGAATTTGATCAGTGTTAAAGTTCACTGAGTCCCTTGGTGTGTTGAACCACTAATGTAATATAGATAATACATTTTGGATAATATTAATTGTGCTATCATTGCTTATCTTTCCCTGGCACAGCTGTAGTCTGAAGTACATCTGGTTTTAAAGCTATTGTTTTGTAATGTAGTGAATAATGGGCAAAGAAGTGGCAAATGGAATACAATGTGGAAAAGTGTGAGGTTATGCACTTTGGAAGGAGGAATGGAGGCATAGACTATTTTCTAAATGGGGAAATGCTTAGGAAATCAGATGCACAAAGAGACTTGGGAGTCCTTGTTCAAGATTCTCTTCAGGTTAATGTGCAGGTTCAATCAGGAGTTAGGAAGGCAAATGCAATGTTAGCATTCATATCGGGTGGGCTAGAATACAAGAGCAGGGATGTACTTCTGAGGCTGTATAAATAAGGCACTGGTCAGACCCCATTTGGAGTATTGTGAGCAGTTTTGGGCCCTGTATCTAAGGGAGGATGTGCTGGCATTGGAAAGAGTCCAGAGGAGGTTCACAAGAATGAACCTGGAATGAAAGCTTGTCGTATAAGGAATGGTTGAGGACTCTGGGTCTGTATTCATTTGAGTTTAGAAGGATGAGAGGGGATCTTATTGAAACTTACAGGATACTGCGAGGCCTGGATAGAGTGGACGTGGAGAGGATGTTTCCACTAGTAGGAAAAACTAGAACCAGAGGGCACAACCTCAGACTAAAGGGGCAATCCTTTAAAACAGAGATGAGGAGCAATTTCTTCAATGAGAGAGTGGTGTATCTGTAGAACTCTTTGCCGCAGAAGGCTGTAGAAGCCAGGCCATTGAGTGTCTTTAAGACAGAGATAGATAGGTTCTTGATTAATAAGGGGATCAGGAGTTATGGGGAAAAGGCAGGAGAATGGGGATGAGTGATGCACGACAATCAAGCACAAGACACAAGGCTTCGGTAATTGAAGGCTTTTATTGTCTAACAATGGAACTATTTGAACACGAGTACACTATTCCAGACTGGAGGGGTCCCGCCCGAGCAGAGGGTCTTATACCTCTCCCAGGAGGCGGGGCCCGACTGGGATGTGCCACAACAGCAACCACCACAGGTGTATTAATCCCACAGTGTAAACACCCTAGCCCAACAACAACATTAGAACAACCCCACAGTGTGAACACCCTAGCCCAACAACAACATTAGAATAACCCCACAGTGGTAACCAACGATGGTTCACCACATTCACCCCTCCTTTGAGAACAAAGGCCGGCGGGGTGCGAAAACAGACTATATATATATTTTAAAAATCAACAATCTACGAGTCCAGACGGTCTGGAGGACCGCACCGTCGTTGTGACCTCCTCAATACCGGCTGTGACACCGGAGCAGGTGCTTGCGGTGGCGTTCTCTCCAAAACAGCGTCCGGCTGTCCCCTCGAGGACTCACGGGCCGGTTGACCCTGATGAAGCGGTAGTGCAGGGGATCCCGGTACCTTCTGCGATGGCGCCGATCTCCGAGTCTCAGGCAAGCTGTACAGTGGAGTATAACTGTTATGCACTGGTCCCGGTGCTGACCGCGCCACGTCCGGGGAAGAAATAAGAGATAGGGGATTCGTGACTGGGGGTATGGGAGCGACAGGAGTTGCTACGTCCCCTGCGGGCGCCAGGTCTCGGATCGAGACTGTGTCCTCTCGCCCGTCAGGATATGCCACATAGGCATACTGAGGGTTGGCATGGAGGAGGTGGACCGGTTCGACCAAGGGGTCGGACTTGCGGGCCCTTACATGTCGCCACAGAAGGACGGGTCCTGGGTACGTCAACCAGGCTGGTAAAGATATCCCCGAGGACGACTTCCGAGGGAATGAGAACATCCTCTCGTGGGGAGTAGCATTGGTTGCCGTACACAGGAGGGAGCGAATGGAGTGAAGCGCATTTGGGAGGACCTCCTGCCAATGGGAGACTGAAAGGCCTTTGGACTTCAGCGCCAATAGGACAGCCTTCCAGACTGTAGCATTCTCTCTCTCCACCTGTCCATTGCCCCTAGGGTTGTAACTCGTGGTTCTACTAGAGGCAATCCCGTATGAGAGCAGGAATTGCCTCAAGTCATTACTCATGAACGACGAGCCCCTGTCACTATGTATATAGCTGGGGTACCCGAACAGGGTAAAAAGATCACGGAATGCCTTGATCACCGTGGCAGTCAACGTGTCCGCACAGGGGACAACAAACGGGAACCGGGAGTACTCGTCTATGATGTTAAGAAAGTACACGTTCCGGTCTGTTGAGGGAAGGGGGCCCTTAAAATCCACACTCAGCCTCTCGAAGGGGCGAGTGGCCTTGACCAAATGTGCCCGGTCAGGTCGGTAAAAGTGCGGTTTGCATTCCGCGCAAATCCGACAGCTCCTTGTCACTGACCTGACATCCTCCACCGAGTAAGGCAGATTGCGGGCTTTGATGAAGTGGTAGAGCTGAGTGACCCCAGGATGGCACAGGTCATTATGGAGGGTGTTCAAGCGGTCCTCCTGCATAGTAGCGCATGTTCCGCGCGAGAGGGCATCCGAGGGCTCATTGAGTTTCCCTGGACGATACATAATATCGTAATTATAGGTGGAGAGCTCAATTCTCCACCGCAAGATCTTGTCATTCTTGATCTTGCCCCTCTGCGTATTATTGAACATAAACGCCACGGACCGCTGGTCCGTGATCAGGGTGAACCGCTTCCCTGCCAGGTAATGGCGCCAGTGTCTGACGGCCTCCACAATAGCCTGGGCCTCCTTTTCCACCGCTGAATGCCGAATTTCGGGACCTTGAAGGGTGCGGGAAAAAAACGCGACGGGCCTGCCTGCCTGTTTTAGTGTGGCGGCCAGGGTGAAATCAGATGCATCACTTTCCACCTGAAAAGGGATGGATTCGTCCACCGCGTGCATCGTGGCTTTCGCAATGTCGCTTTTCAATGCCTTGAAGGCCAATTGGGCCTCTGGCGTGAGTGGAAAAGTCGTGGACTTAATAAGCGGACGGGCTTTGTCCGCGTAGTTGGGGACCCACTGCGCATAATAGGAGAAGAAACCTAGGCATCTCCTCAGTGCTTTTGCGCTAGCGGGCAAAGGAAGTTCAGCAAGGGGGCGCATACGGTCGGGATCAGGGCCAATGACCCCGTTTTCCACTACGTATCCCAGGATGGCTAGCCGGCGCGTACGGAATACACACTTCTCCCTGTTGTAGGTCAGATTCAGGCGAGATGCAGTGCGCAAAAAGTTCTGGAGATTTGTGTCATGGTCCTGCTGATCATGGCCGCAGATGGTGACATTATCCAGGTACGGGAAGGTAGCCCGCAGCCCGTTCTGGTCCACCATTCGGTCCATAGCACGCTGGAAGACCGAGACCCCATTGGTGACACCAAATGGAACCCTAAGAAACTGATACAGACGACCATCCGCCTCAAAAGCCGTGTAATGTCGGTCCTCTGGGCGGATGGGGAGTTGGTGGTAGGCGGACTTAAGGTCTATGGTGGAGAACACTGTAGTCAATGACCATCCGGGGTTTGTT
The DNA here is from genome assembly GCF_964213995.1 of Mustelus asterias. Classification (NCBI taxonomy): domain Eukaryota; kingdom Metazoa; phylum Chordata; class Chondrichthyes; order Carcharhiniformes; family Triakidae; genus Mustelus; species Mustelus asterias. The sequence goes on along the minus strand of NC_135802.1, from coordinate 143,908,609 downwards.
CCCGCTCTTAACCACCACGACCTGTGCTCTCCACGGACTAACGCTGGGCTGTATGATCCCTTCTTTGAGGAGCCGCTGAACCTCAGATCTGATGAAGATCCGATCTTCAGCGCTGTAACGCCTACTTTTAGTAGCGATGGGCTTGCAGCCTGGTACCAGATTCTTAAATAAAGAGGGTGTGGTGATCTTTAGTGTGGAAAGATTGCATGCGGGGCGCTTTGGACAATTTGGAGGCTGCGGCTGGTCCCCTACTGTCAGCGAAGGGAGTGGCCCACCGTACTGTAGGATCACACTCTTCATGTGGACCATAAAGTTTAGTCCGAGGAGAATTGGCGCGCAAAGATGCGGCAACACAAGGAGCCTGTATCGCTCGTAAATTGTGCCCTGCGCTTTCAGAGTTACCACACAACGTCCTTGGATCGGTACAGACCGGGACCGTGATGCCATAGAAATTGTCTGTTTGGCAGGTAGAACCCGGAGTCCACACCTCTTTACAGTGTCAGGGTGAATAAAGCTCTCAGTGCTCCCGCTGTCAAACAGACAATAAACAGTACGACCATTTACCTTAATGTTCATCATTGAACAGTCAAGCCTGTGGTGCTTAGCCTGGTCCAGGGTGATCGACGCCACTGTTGGCCCTTGGACGTCACTGCAGGCAGCTGAGGTCGATGCTGAGGACCCCTGCTGGTCGCTCCTGGTCGTCGTCGACCAAAATGGCCGCCCCCATGAATCGCACATGGTTGAGGGCGCCAAGCGTAGCGACTCCTGGTGGTCATCCTCCTCCGACTCCGCCAACCACAATGGCGTCGTCCTGGGCTCGCACGTGGACGGACCTCGTGGGTACTGCGACGTCGATGGAGATGATCTCCGTTCTGGAGGGTCACAGGCTGCACTGCCGTTCTTGGGCTTCGATCTGCAGACTTTCGCGTAGTGCCCCTTTTTACCGCATTGATTACAGACCACCGCTTTAGCAGGACACTTTTGCCATGGATGCTTGGCTCCTCCGCAGAAATAGCACCGCGGGCCGCCTGGGGCTGCCGCCGTCGTCGGGTCGATATGGGAGCATGAGCCCGTGGGGTGAGGAGGGATTTGTGACTGCTCCTGCCACGTTGTCTCCACGTGGTCCTCCGGATACAGGGCCAAGCTCTTCGACGCCGCCTCCAGCATTTCAGCCATCTCCATAGCTTGGGTCAGGTTGGGATTCCCCTTCTCCAACAGCTTGAGCTGGATGTACGAAGACCCTACCCCTGCCACAAATGCATCTCGGGCGAGGTCGTACATGTACTGCTCAGCCGACACAGCTTTGCAGTCACAGCCCCTGGCAAGCTGCAAGAGCTCATTGGCGTAATCCTCCATGGTTTCGCCCGACTGCTGATGTCGTGTAGCGAGGAGGTAACGAGCGTGGATCTCGTTGGGAGGTCTCGTGTAGCGCTTTTTCAAAAGCTCGAGGGCCCTCGGGTAAGTGGTGGCCGCACGAATCGCGAGGTAGACAGTGTCACTTACCCTCGCATGGAGGATCTGGAGTCTGTCGTTATCCGTGGTGACTGCTGCAGAGGCTGCCAGGTAGTCCTCGAAACACTTCAGCCAGTGGTCGAAGGTGTTAGAGGCGCCGACCGCACGTGGATCCAGCGTCAGACGCTCTGGCTTTAGCATTTGTTCCATACTCTCCTTTCCATCCAGAGTTTAGTGTTAGACAATAAAATTGATGCACGACAATCGAGCACAAGACACAAGGCTTCGGTAATTGAAGGCTTTTATTGTCTAACAATGGAACTATTTGAACACGAGTACACCATTCCAGACTGGAGGGGTCCCGCCCGAGCAGAGGGTCTTATACCTCTCCCAGGAGGCGGGGCCCGACTGGGATGTGCCACAACAGCAACCACCACAGGTGTATTAATCCCACAGTGTAAACACCCTAGCCCAACAACAACATTAGAACAACCCCACAGTGTGAACACCCTAGCCCAACAACAACATTAGAATAACCCCACAGTGGTAACCAACGATGGTTCACCATAATGAGAAAAAAAATCAGCCATGATTGAATGGCGGAGCAGATTCGATGGGCCGAGTGGCCTAATTCTGTTCCTATGTCTTATGGTCTTATTCCTTCCGCTTTTCCAAAACGAATCACAGAAATGTTACAGCATAGGTGGAGGTTATTCAGCCTTTCATGTGTGTGCTAGGTCTCCAAATGAGCAATTTACACAGTTCTAAAACCTTGCTTTTGCCTGTAACCCTGCACATCGTTCCCGTTCTGATAATAGTCCAATTTCCTCCTGAATGCCTCGATTGAACCTGTCTCCATCATAGCCTAAGGCAATGCACTTCAGATCTTAACCTCACTCTGTGAAACATCTCCCTATGTCTCCTATAATTCTTTTGCCGGTTACTATAAATCTGTGTATCTTATTCATGATTGTCCCACCAATGGGAACAGTTTCTCCCTAGCTAATCTCTCCAGACCTCAAATCGCTCTCATGATTTTCAATGCCCCCATCAAATCTCTTCTCAACCTTCTCTCCTCCAAGGAGAACAGTCCCAACTTATCCAATCTATATATCGCCGAGGTTCCCATCTCTGGAACCATTCTTGTGAATCTTTTCTGTGCTCGCATTGAGGCCTTCACATCCAGGGTTTTTTCTTATGTGAAACTCTGTTACACCATTCCAATGCTGTAACTCCACATTCTTATTTTGTTACAACTGTGAGGTTTTTTAATAGTGCTGGCTGGAGTTCTGCAGCCGTTCACATCCTGCCATTGCTGCCAGCGAGAATGACGAATTAGACACTCAGCCAAATCTCCATTCACTGCAGTGGGATCAGGGAATCCCAGCTGCAGACGAGATCAAAGGATTCCGGCTGCTATGTTTTGGGGTTGATTTGAATTTAGGGCAAAATGGAGAAATGAAGTGGGTCATGTGGCCTGTCCTGGGTTCTACCAACAGCAAGTCTGGGTGGTTTGAGTTTTAAAGATTAAATTAGGGATCAGGGCAAGTTGTTTTACTGGGAAGGAGCTGCATGGTGTTCACACCTGTAGGCAATGACAGAAGCATCTGTTCTTGTAGATGGTAGAATATTAAGAATGTCATATCTGCAAATGGTTATACTTTTACTGCCTATCTACTTTCAAGACAAAATAAAGTTGGGGGCTAGAAGAGACCTAATCAGCATGTCTATCTAGATACCAGGCCCATGCCAGGAAGAAGGGCTTTGAGAGGGGAAGGATGCACAGCCATAGTAGAATTGGACTACAAACTTCTCTTAAAATATATCCCTTAATTTCACACAGAAAGGGCAGTCTGTACAAATCAAGGGAGAGAGACAACAGAGAAACAAAGGCAGCAAGCCTTCAGGACTCACCATGCAAAAATGTGGGTGAGAGTTCATACCTTCTTTGAAGAGACTGAGTTTGTAAGGATATAAATGAGAATGGAAGATTCCCCCAGCTTTAGCTAATGGAAGAATCTTCAATTTGTCCTTCACCATAACATTCTGTGATTAGGTGCCTGGCTGAGATAGAATGGTAAACATGACCTCAGGAACTAAGAGTCACTTTGGGCTAATTCCAGGAAAATAAAATGTCTACTCGAGAGACTGTGTAAAGTAAAAAAATGATGGAAGATTTTGTGTGTTTAAATATTAACTGGGGGATCTTTTCTGTAGTTCAGAGTGTACGTTGCCTACTGAAATAGTGTTTGTTCAATGTTGCTTTTTGCTTGTTTGTTACAGTAAAAGTCTTAAAACATGACTTTTTTTCTCATGCCATCCTTTAAGCTATTCATTGGAAGCTTGAATTTATTTCTAAACTTATCATGCTCTATGAGGATCATAACACTGCACAATTTTCTTTCACTCATGCCCTATAACTTCATACTCATACCGGTAATTCCCCAAAACTACTAAAGACAGTGTTACGTTCACAATCTCTGAATTTAATGAACATTTGATGATAAGGCTCTCGTCTTGTCTACCTAAATGTGCTTCACCAACTCTTTGCATTACTGGACGATCAATCATAGAACCATGGAAAAGAATCATAGAATCTCTACAGTGCAGAAGAATATCCTGAAGATTCTTTCAAACAATTGTCTTCCATTGCTGCCATGATCCCTGTAATCCCACACATTTACCATGGCTAATCCCATATAACCTACACATTGTGGGACACTAAGGAGCAATCAAACATGGTATTCTGAAGTAACAAGTATCTGTAAAGCTGAAGAGGCTTCTAGCTGTCTCTCCTGTGTACCTAACATTGCCATCCAGATTTGGGACTTGAAAGTCAGTGAAGATAAACGAGATGAGTAAGGGGAATGGTGGCTACATTCTGCCTCAAAGTTCCCTTTTCCACTTTTGGAGGTGCGGTATCCTCCAAACACCAGCAGCTTCATCGCTTTCTGTCTCCATTAGACAAGATAATTCTGCCACTTTGCTGTCCTTCCATCCTCTTTCACATGACACAGAGTGGTTGGAGCCTTTTCAACTACTAAACCTGCCCAAGTCTCTGCCAGCTTTGATTGTTGGAATCTAGATACCCTTCCAAATTGGAATTCCTATTCCTGTTCATAGAATCCTACAGTACAGAAGGAGGCCAGTCAGCCTATCGAGTCTGCACCGACCACAATCCCACCCAGGCCCTATCCCCATAACCCTATGCATTTACTCTAGCTAGCCCCCCTGACACTAAGGGGCAATTTAGCATGGCCAATCTACCTAACCGCACATCTTTGGACTGCGGGGGAAACCGGAGCACCGGAGGAAACCCATGCAGACACAGGGAGAATATGCAAACTCCACACAGACAGTGACTCAAGCTCGGTTCGTCTGTCAAAACGATTTATTCTGTTCAATCCAATCTTCAGTTTTTTATCTGTTTCTCAGCTGCCACTAGCCGCTGTGTAAGTTCTGCAACTTCTTTACCTCTGTCCTCAGCCTCCCCTCCTAACTTTTAAATTACCAGCATTATACACTGTAACATGAATGTTGGCTTTGTCTTTTCACTTTTAAACACTAACCTTTACTTTTTTTAACCAGATACGTGCGCTAAAGATTTCAATATCCCTCTCCATCCTCCTCACTGTTTTCATAGAATCATAGAATCCTTACAGTGCAGGAAGAGGCCATTCGGCCCCTCAAGTCTGCACTGACAATAATCCCACCCAGCCTCTATCCCTGTAACCCCATGTATTTACCCTGGTAATCTTCCTAACCTACACATCTTGGGACAGTAAGGGACAATTTAGCATGGCCAATCAACCTAACCCACACATCTTTGGACTGTGGGAGTAAACTGGAGCACCCGGAGGAAACCCATGCAGACACAGGGAGAATGTGCAAACTCCACACAGACCCGAGGCTGAAATTGAACCCAGGTCCCTGGGGTTGTGAGGCAGCAGTGCTAACAACTGTGCCACAATGCCACCCTATCTGCCCTATCTCACAAGGTCCCACTTTAAATTGAATCCATTTATTAAGAAATGATTGGACTTCATTGTACATATTCCTTAATCCTCTCATGGTTAACTGGAGATCCCTTTGGGCCATGATTCCTAAGAAAATGCTCTCCTGTGAGGTTCTTGAGAAGAAACAATATGATATTCAGTAAGAAAAATTCAGAATCAGAACTGCACATGCTGTTTTTAATAAGATACATTTACAACTAGGTGATCCAGTAATCACAGCACTCTTTTATATTTGCAATTTTAATTAAACCCAATGACTGGTTTCCCACTTCAATCATAACTGGAACTAATCCTGAATGTTGGCATGGCTTCAGTTACAACTCCTTATTCATCAATCAACTCCTGACTAATGGGACTTCACTTTGCTGACAACAAAATAATTACATTCCCAAAGAATGAAGATTTTGCATGTTAAATAAAACTGTTCATTACTGAAAAAATGCTTACAACTGTTATCACCATCCATTCCTTCAGTCCCTTTTCCAATGCAACTGTAAGATGAACTCTTGCCTTCCCAATTGTTTCAAATATTTTCTTCACATCCACAGCTCCTGAAGATTCTTTCAAACAGTTTTCTTCCATTGCTGCCATCATTATGTATTTCTAAAATGTCTTCTTTTTTTCATTCATTCATGGGATGTGGGCATGGCTGGCTATGCCAGCATTTATTGCCCATCCATAATTGCCCTTGAGAAGGTAATGGTGAGCTCCTCCTTGAAAGGCTGCAGTCAATGTGGTACACCCACAATGCTGTTAATGAGGGAGTTTCAGGTGTTTGACCCAACAATAGTGAAGGAATGGCAATATATTTCCAAGTCAGGATGACGAGTGAGTTGGAGGAGATCTTCCAAGTGGTGTTCCCAGGTATCTGCTGCCCTTATCCTTCTAGATGGTAGCAGTCATGGGTTTGGAAGGTGCTGTCTAAGGGGTGGCATGGTGGGATAGTGGTTAGCACTGCTGACTCACAGCGCCAGAGGCTTGGGTTCAATTCTAGCTTCGGGTCACTGTCTGTGTGGACTCTGCACATTCTCCCTGTGTCTGCATGTGTTTCCTGCGGGTGCTCTGGTTTCCTCCCACATTCTAAAGATGTGCAAGTTTGGTTGATTGACCGTTCTAAATTGCCCCTTAGTTTTCAGGGGGACAAGCAGGGTAAATGTGTGGGGTTACGAGGATGGGGCCTGGGTGGGATTGTTGTTGGTGCAGACTCAATGGGCTGAATGGCCTCCTTCTGTACTGTAGAGATTCTACGATTCTATGAATCTGGGTGTGGTCCTGCAGTGCATCTTGAAAATGGTACTGTAAGAGGACACAAATTTCTGTGATTCCTTAGATTAAATATTTCTTAGAATAAAATCAAATAAATGAAACAGGACAAAGCAGCACCCAGGCACAAAGTGTGAACAGACAAGCAGGTCTTTTAAAATGCAGAAACAAGGCTGACAAAAGCACTCAGGAACTTACATTATCATAGCCTTCCATTTAATTAAATTGGCTCCAAGGATATTAGGAAGCCCTTATCAAACACTTCAGAAGGTCTCCGAGACTTGGAAGACTTCCTGATATCCAATTAAACACCTATTGTACAAGAAACCCCGGGAGATTCTAGTCCATTGATAAACCCATCGGACAGAAACGAATACCATACCTAAACATTGATACTGTACTTAAAACATCAAACAGAATGGTCAGAGTCAAATACTATAAACAAAACATTAACATTTGAATCATACAACGTGTAAAAGTTCGAGTATAACTGTAGCCCATTGCGGCAGGCTTTCAGAGTGCTTTCAGGACAGTGCTGTTTGTATGTCCTGATTGCACCTCCGTCGACGTTAATAAAGCCGTACCGCTGTTGAACCTGACTCTGAGTCCGAAGTGGTCGTGTTCGCCCACTCGCGCTAACAGTACACACTGCTGAACCTGTGTATCTGCAGTGGAAGGAGTGAATGTTTGTGGATGGGGTGCCAATCTGTCCCAGATGATGTCAAACTTTTTGAATGCTGTTGGAGCTACACTCATCCAGGCAACTTGAGAATATTGCATGACACTCCTGACTTGTGCCTTGTAGACGGTGAACAGGCATTGGAGTCAGGAGGTGAGTTACTCGCTGCAGGATTCCCAACCTCTGATCTACGCTTGTATCCACAATATTCATAGGATAGACCAGTTCAGTTTCTCATCAATGGTAACCCCCCAGAATGTTGATAGTGGGGGATTAAGTGTCAGTATTGCCATTGACTGTCCAAGTGCGATAGTTAGATACTCCCTTTTTGGAAATGGTTATTATCTGGCACTTGCATGGCATGAATGTTATGTGCCACTTGTCAGTCCGAGCCTGGGTTTTGCCCAGGTCTTGCAACATTTGGGCATGGACTGCAGCAGTATCTGATGTATTACAAATGATGCTGAACATTGTGTGGTTGCAGATGCACTGTACATAGTAGTCTACCCTTTGCCTGGTTTTGTTTTTATTGAAGTAAGAATCTATCTCATGAAGTTTTCACCTCAGGTAAAACAGCAAATTGAGGTGATATATTACAAGTTTTAGGTTGGAATTTTACCGTCCCACCCGCCACGGGAATTGGAGTGGGCGAGGGGCGGAGAATGGAAAGGTCAGTTGACCTCAGGCGGGACAATTTAGCATGGTTTCAGGATGAGCAAGGCCATAAAATCCCATTCCTCATCTTAGTCTGTTGTGTAGTAATTTTAGTGCTAAGGTGTATGATAAATTCTTAAAACAAATTAATCCTGTGGAGCACAAAGATTATCACAGAAGCCAGGGAAAGTTGGATGGATTTTATTGCAAGTAATCTGCTGAGCAAGGAATCAACTTAATTCAAAGCTCGAGCATCTTTCCCTTGACATTGCTATGCCACGCGTACAGTCTAAAAACTACAGAGCTTTTCTTGTCTTTATTCAACAAGCGGATTAGGGGATGTGATTGATTTGAGTTTTCATCTGCATTTTATCAAATGTACCGCTGAGATCTTCTCCACCCTGCATGCAATTACTGTAAATCCTCCTGATCTTTTAAAAACAGTGGCCAGCTAACTTTCTAATTTCGCAGTTGACTCAGAGAACTATAAACAAGAGCCTTTTGGAAATCACTGGGCCCAATTTTACGATTGTGGGCGTGAAAACATGGCAAAGTCGGGTGTGAGGCCATTAACGCGATCCGCGTCCGCACAGATGGCCACTTTACCGAGGCCCGGGAATGGCCGCGATCCGATTTGCGCCTGAAACGAGGACAATGGCAATTTAAATGCATTTGCATGCATTTCAATTGAATTAATGAACTGCCCGCCCACCTTTATCAGCATTTCCCCCTTTATAGCCGCGTTTGCCAATCCGGAATTGGGCCGGAAAAGATATGCTAAATAAAAGTCTGATTCGGGCGCTCCAGCTGCTGAAGAGGTGGTTCAGAGCTTCCAACGGCTCCCTGATTCAGATCGGTGTTGGGGGGGGGCGGGGGCCGATCATTCTCTGGTGAGGGAGGAGGGAGGCCCGATCTTTGTCTGGTGGGGGGGGGGGGGAGGAGGGAGGAGGGCAGATCATTCTTTGGTGAGGGGGTGGGGAGGGAGGAGGGAGGCCCGATCATTGTCTGGTGGGGGGGAGGGGGGGAGGGAGGGAGGAGGGCAGATCATTCTCTGGTGAGGGGGTGGAGAGGGAGGAAGAGGCGGATCAGATGTACCTCTGGGGGGGAGGGGAGGGAGGCCAGATCATTCTCTGGGGGCGGGGCGGGAGTGAGGCCAGCTCGTTCTCTGGTTTGGAGGGTGGGGGTGGAGGGAGGCAGGTAAGATGTATCTCTGAGGGGGCGTGGGGGGCGGGGGGGGGGGAGGGAGGCTAGATGGATCTCTGGTGGGGGAGGGGGCTGCCACTCTGCAGGTGATCGGTGGGGCAGAAGGGAGGCAGGGGATTGCAATCAGTCTGGGTAGCGGAGGGGTGGGTGGATAAGGAGGAAAGTTATGTTGTGGGGGTGGGGTGATGTCTGTGGTGGTCATCGCTCCTGCTTTTCGCTCCCGGGCCGCTTTATCCATTTTTTGTGGCCCGGGAGCGATGTGACAGGGGCGCGCTTTTTCAAATTTTTTTCTAACTCCGCATGCAGAGTTCAGAGCTCCAATTGTTTCAGGCACGCTAAGCCCCGCCCACAGCGCAATTCAGACCCGCGATTTTTTTTTTCAAGCTAAGTGCTAATGTGGGCGCCTGGAAGCAGATTTCCAAGTCGGATCTGAATTATGTCCAGATTCAGCACTTAGAATGAAAATGGTAAAATCAGGCCCACTATTTTAGAAATCACAATACAATCTGCATCCACTCCTGTATGAAATGACTTTTTAAAAATTGGTATGTTCATAGTGCAATTGTTGCATTGGGTATAGAACTGCAATGTGGTTTACAGTGGTTTTACAGATGCACTATAGAAAGCATTCTTTCTGGCTGTATCACAGCTTGGTATGGCTCCTGCTCTGACCAAGACCGCAAGAAACTACAAAATGTCGTGAATGTAGCCCAATCCAACACACAAACCAGCCTGTCATCCATCGACTCTGTCTACACTTCCCGCTTCCTTGGTAAAGCAGGCAGCATAATTAAGAACCTCATGCACCCCGGACATTTTCTCTTCCACCTTCTTCTGTCAGGAAAAAGATACAAAAGTCTGAGGTCTTGGTCAGACTTTTGAATGGACCTACCTCGCATTAAGTTGATCTTTCTCTACACCCTAGCTATGACTGTAGCACTACATTTTGCACTCTCTCGTTTCCTTCCCTATGAACAGTGTGCTTTGTCTGTATAGCGCGCAAGAAACAATACTTTTCACTATATACTAATACATGTGACAATAAATCAAATCAAAAATCAAATCAAATCAAATCAAACTGTGGTCCACAAATAATTTTTTTGAAAACTCCAGTCTTGTAGTTTGAAATGTATACAAGAAACCACAGTGAATCTAATAAAATACCTTATTGGTCAACTAATGTGAATAAATATGTCCAACTCCCAATGAGAGAAGCCTAGAATGAAGCATTAAATTGCTCTTAGTGTCCACATGACATCTTTTATTGACACAACCCAACCAAACCATGGGGTCAATAATAATCTTCTGAAGAATCAAAGTTAGTTGTTTTGTAATGCCAGTAAGACTTTATCTGCCCAATATTAACTGCAGACCATAATTTTTGTTTAATTACCTAATTTCCCAGCTGTTGCTTATCGCTATCCATCCAGCATAATAGGCGGGGCTTGGGACATTCCATGCTGAGAGTACCATTTTTAGCTAAGACAAGCCAAGATTAATTTTTTTTTTCCAGTGGATGTGTCCAATGTGATTAGATCACCCAGGATTGCTACACTAGATTCTCCAGATACATTGCAAATGCTGTCCTGCCCCAAAGGGTAAAATTATTTGAGACCAATAATGTGCAGATAAGGAGCTTGCATTATGAAATGTTACTGATGAGGAGAGATGTGGGATAATTTCCTTCCTTTGCTCACTCTTGGCTGATTGCAATAAGATGTTTTTTGGAGATTGTTTAACCCCTTGCGTGATGTCACTTTAAAGAACAAGCATGATGAAACAGGGTTCCTTGTAAAATTAAATCAGAAGAAAGAATAAGCATGTATTTTTCACAGCATTCAAAATATAAATGCAACAGCACTCACTCCTCAAACACTTATACATACACACAAATACACACAGAAGAAAGGATGATTTCTAAAGATGCAACATGTTCTTAAAAGAAACAGACCACTAAAATAACTCTAGGAGTCAGCTGTAAAGGAAAGGTGCTTTATTACACCAAATAAAGCAAAATCACAAGCCTGTGGTGAACACAAACAGGTCCCAGCTGGGACAATGTGACAATGGACCCACTCAGGGGCCTGCTTTGTAAAGGGCTCGGTATATGAGCTCCACGTGATAAGGTAATTACCAATCACCAGGCAGCTTGTATTTCAATACAACCTATAGGGAGGTCAATCAGTGATTCCCCGTGCAAGTCCTGGGGGTTATCACAGCTACCTTTAACACAATCCTTGAGATGGCGGTTGAAATGCTGCAGGAATAAAAGACTCTCTTTTGATTCACTGAAGACAAACAAGGTTAGACATTTCTCCTGGTTTTTCAGTCAAAGTTGTCGTTGAGCCTCTGTAGTGAGGACATATAATCATAGAATCGTAGAATCCCTACAGTGCTGAAAGAGGCCATTCGGCCCATCGAGTATGCACCAACCACAATCCCACCCAAGCCCTATCCCCAGAACACCATGCATTTCTAGTCCCCCTGACACCACGAGGCAATTTAGCAATTCACCTAACCCACACATCTTTGGGTTGTAACCCCAATTCTCTACTTATAATGCCTTTTGAGGCAGGGTCCTCCTTTGTTCTAGGTAAGAGGTGGCTTGCCCCTCAATCCCAGACTGACCTGCTGGGCTACCCTTGTGGATTGATGTGGTATTGATTATCTCCAGCAATTTTCAGTTATGTGAGAACAGTATTCCATTGTCCACACAATGGGTTGATGGCAGAAGTAATTAACAAATAATTGGGACTGAATGATATCTAATCAGCTTTCCAGCTATGATTAGCCTCCTGAAATGTCTTTATTTGAAATTCCATCTTCATGGGGATTGCCACTTTGACAGCCATTGTCATTTGAAGTCTCTTGCATTGGAATTGTGAGCAGTAGTCAATCAAGATACCAGCAGACCTGGTGTTCTGCTGTAGAGCAGGATTGGGCAAAGAGCAAGCGAGTAGTATTAATAGGGGACTCGCTAGTTAGAGGAACAGACAGGCATTTCTGTGGCCGCAATTGAGACTCCAGGATGGTGTGTTGTCTCCCTGGTGCTAGGGTCAAGGACGTCTCTGAGCGGTTGCAGGACATTCTTAAGGGGGAGGGTGAGCAGCTTGAGGTCGTTGTCCATATTGGTACCAACGACATAGGTAGGAAAAGGGATGAGGCCCTGAAGTGTGAATATAGAGAGTTAGGCAAAAGGCTAAAGTGCAGGACCTCGAAGGTAGTAATTTCTGAACTACTACTGGTGCCACGTGCTACTCAGAGTAGGAATAGGAAGATTAGGCAGATGAATGCGTGGCTTGAGAGCTGGTGCAGGGGGCAGGGATTTAGATTTTTGGATCATTGGGATCTTTTCTGGGGAAGGGGTGACCTGTTCAAGAGGGACAGGTTACACCTGAACTGGAGGGGGACTAACATCCTGGCGGGGAGATTTGCTAGAGTCACTCAGGAGGGATTAAAATAGTTTGGCAGGGGGGTGGGATCCAACATGGTAGGGAGACAGAGGAGAAGGTTGAGGACAGCACAGAAATTAAAGAGAGCACATTAAGTAGTAAAGGCAGTGTCAGTAATCCTAGTACCAGAAAGATCAGGCAAAAGCAAGACAGAGAGCAAGGGAAGTCCAGATTAAACTGCATTTATTTCAATGCAAGAGGCCTGACAGGCAAGGCAGCTGAACTCAGGGCATGGATGGGTTTGTGGGACTGGGATATTCTAGCAATCACTGACACATGGCTAAGGGAGGGACAGGACTGACAGCTCAATGTTCCAGGGTACAGATGCTATAGGAAAGATAGAATAGGAGGTAAGAGAGGAGAGGGATTTGCACTTTTGATTCGGGAAAACATCACGACAGTACTGAGAGGGGATATGTCCAAGGGTTCGGCCACTGAGTCTATATGGGTCGAACTGAGAAATAAGAAGGGGGAAATCACTTTGATAGGGTTGTACTATAGGCCCCCAAATAGTCAGTGGGAAATTGAGGAGCAAATATGTAAGGAGGTTACAGATAGTTCCAAGAAAAATAGGGTGGTAATAGTTGGAGATTTTAACTTTCCCAACATTGACTGGGACAGCCATAGTATTAGAGGCTTGGATGGAGAAAAATTTGTTGAGTGTATTCAGGAGGAATTTCTCATTCAGTGTGTGGATGGCCCGACTAGAGAGGGGGCAAAACTTGATCTCCTCTTGGGAAATAAGGAAGGGCAAGTGACAGAAGTGTTAGTGAGGGATCACTTTGGGACCAGTGACCATGATTCTATTAGTTTTAAGATAGCTATGGAGAATGATACGTCTGGCCCAAAAGTTAAAATTCTAAATTGGGGCAAGGTCAATTTTGATGGTATCAGGCAGGCACTTTCAAAAGTTAATTGGGGGAGTCTGTGGGAAGGCAAAGGGTCGTCTGGTAAGTGGGAGGCTTTCAAAAGTGTGTTAACCAGGGTTCAGGGCAAGCACATTCCTCTTAAATTGAAGGGCAAGGTTGACAGAAGTAGGGAACCTGGATGACTGGGGATATTGAGGCCCTGGTCAAGAAGAAGAAGGAGGCACATGACATGCATAGGCAGCTGGAATCAAGTGAATCCTTTGAAGAGTATAGGGGGTGTAGAAGTAGAGTTAAGAGAGAAATCAGGAGGGCAAATAAGGGACACGAGATTGTTTTGGCAGATAAGGCAAAGAAGAACCCAAAGAGCTTCTACAAATACATAAAGGGCAAAAGAGTAACAAGGGAGAGAGTAGGGCCTCTTAAGGATCAGCAAGGTCATCTATGTGCGGATCCACAAGAGATGGGTGAGATCCTAAATGAATATTTCTCATCAGTATTTATTGTTGAGAAAAGCATGGATGTTAGGGAACTTGGGGAAATAAATAGTGATGTCTTGAGGAGTGTACATATTACAGAAAAAGAGGTGCTGGAAGTTTTAAAGCGCATCAAAGTAGATAAATCCCTGGGACCTGATGACGTGTATCCCAGGACATTGTGGGAGGCTAGGGAGGAAAATGCGGGTTCCCTAGCCGAGATATTTGAATCATCGATAGTCACAGGTGAGGTGCCTGAAGATTGGAGAGTGGTAAATGTTGTGCCTTTGTTTAGAAAGGGCTGCAGGAAAAAGCCTGGGAACTACAGGCCAGTAAGCCTGACATCTGTGGTGGGTAAGTTGTTGGAAGGTATTTTGAGAGACAGGATCTATAGGCATTTAGAGACGCAAGGACGATTAGGGACAGTCAGCATAGCTTTGTGAGTGGAAAATCTTGTCTCACAAATTTGATTGAGTTTTTTGAAGGGGTAACCAAGAAGGTAGATGAGGGCAGTGCAGTTGATGTTGTCTACATGGACTTTAGCAAGGCCTTTGACAAGGTACCGCATGGTAGGTTGTTGCATAAGCTTAAATCTCATGGGATCCAGGATGAGGTAGTTAAATGGCTACAAAATTGGCTTGATGAAGCCAGAGGGTGGTTGTAGAGGGTTGTTTTTCAAACTGGAGGCCTGTGACCAGCAGTGTGCCTCAGGGATCTGTGCTGGATCCACTGTTATTTGCATTTATATTCATGATTTGGATGAGAATATAGGAGGCATGGTTAGTAAGTTTGCAGATGACACCAAAATTGGTGGCATAGTGGACAGTGAAGAAAGTTATCTCGGATTGCAATGGGATCCTGATCAATTGGGCCAGTGGACGAATGGCAGATGGAGTTTAATTTAGATAAATGTGAGTTGATGCATTTTGGTAGATTGAACCAGAGCAGGACTTACTCAGTTAATGATAGGGCATTGGGGAGAATTACAGAACAAAGAGATCTCGGGGTACATGTTCATAGCTCCTTGAAAGTGGAGTCACAGGTGGACAGACTGGTGAAGAAGGCATTCAGCATGCTTGGTTTCATTGGTCAGAACATTGAATACAGGAGTTGGGATGTCTTGTTGAAGTTGTACAAGACATTGGTAAGGCCACACTTGGAATACTGTGTCCAGTTCTGGTCACCCTATTATAGAAAGGATATTATTAAACTAGAAAGAGTGCAGAAAAGATTTACTAGGATGCTACCGGGACCTGATGGTTTGAGTTATAAGGAGAAGCTGGATAGACTGGGACTTTTCTCCCTGGAGCGTAGAAGGCTGAGGGGTGATCTTATAGAGATCTATAAAATAATGAAGGGCATAGATCAGCTAGATAGTCAATATCTTTTCCCAAAGGTAGGGGAGTCTAAAACTAGAGGTCATAGGTTTAAGGTGAGAGGGGAGAGATACAAAAGTGTCCAGAGGGGCAATTTTTTCACACAGAGGGTGGTGAGTGTCTGGAACAAGTCGCCAGAGGTAGTGGTAGAGGCAGGTACAATTTTGTCTTTTAAAAAGCATTTAGACAGTTACATGGGTAAGACGGGTATAGAGCATTATGGGCCAAATGCTTCAGGATTTAAAGTTGGACAAAGAACAAAGAAAATTACAGCACAGGAACAGGCCCTTCGGCCCTCCAAGCCTGCACCAACCATGCTGCCCGACTTAACTAAAACCCCCTACCCTTCCGGGGACCATATCCTTCTATTCCCATCCTATTCATGTACTTCTCAAGACGCCCTTTAAAAGTCACTACCATATCCATTTCCACTACCTCCCCCGGCAACGAGTTCCAGGCACCCACTACTCTCTGTGTAAAAAATCTGCCTCGTACACCTCTTTTAAACCTTGCCCCTCGCACCTTAAACCTATGCCCCCTAGTAATTGACTCTTCCACCCTAGGAAAAAGCTTCTGACTATCCACTCTGTCCATATAGAACATAGAACAGTACAGCACAGAACAGGCCCTTCGGCCCACGATGTTGTGCCGAGCTTTATCTGAAACCAAGATCAAGCTATTCCACTCCCTATCATCCTAGTGTGCTCCATGTGCCTATCCAATAACCGCTTAAATGTTCCTAAAGTGTCTGACTCCACTATCACTGCAGGCAGTCCATTCCACACCCCAACCACTCTCTGCGTAAAGAACCTACCTCTGATATCCTTCCTATATCTCCCACCACGAACCCTATAGTTATGCCCCCTTGTAATAGCTCCATCCACCCGAGGAAATAGTCTTTGAACGTTCACTCTATCTATCCCCTTCATCATTTTATAAACCTCTATTAAGTCTCCCCTCAGCCTCCTCCGCTCCAGAGAGAACAGCCCTAGCTCCCTCAACCTTTCCTCATAAGACCTACCCTCCAAACCAGGCAGCATCCTGGTAAATCTCCTCTGCACTCTTTCCAGCGCTTCCACATCCTTCTTATAGTGAGGTGACCAGAACTGCACACAATATTCCAAATGTGGTCTCACCAAGGTCCTGTACAGTTGCAGCATAACCCCACGGCTCTTAAACTCCAACCCCCTGTTAATAAAAGCTAACACACTATAGGCCTTCTTCACAGCTCTATCCACTTGAGTGGCAACCTTTAGAGATCTGTGGATATGGACCCCAAGATCTCTCTGTTCCTCCACATAACCTGCCTCTCATAATCTTGTAGACTTCTATCAGGTCTCCCCTCAACCCCCGAAGTTGGGCCCAAGTACCTGTTTCCATGCTGTAAATCTCTATGACTCTATAACATCTGGGAAGGCAATTTGAATTTTTATTATCTTCCCAGTTGCAGCATGTCTATCTCTGTCTGTACAGAAACTGCAAAAGAAGCCACCTAATTCTCAAGAGTCCATTTAGTTAATGTACAGTGTCCATAACCCACATTATTTTTTAGAAGTAAAGTATCCATCTCCCAATAAGCTTTGTGAGCATTTGATGCCACCATGATAGAAAGCATAGAATCATAGAATCCTACAGTGCAGAAGGAGGCCATTTGGCCCATCGAGTCTGCACCGACCACAATCCCACCCAAGCCCTATCCCCATAACCCCATGCATTTACCCTAGCTAGTCTCCCTGATACTATGGGGCAATTTAGCATGGCCAATCCACCTAACCCACACATCTTTGGACTGTGGGAGGAAACCGGAGCACCCAGAGGAAACCCACGCAGACATGGGGAGAACGTGCAAACTCTGCACAGACAGTGACCTAAACCGGGAATTGAACCCTGGTCCCTGGCGCTGTGAGGCAGCAGTGCTAACCACTGTGCCACCATGCTACCCAGTGGTTTACTCATTTGCTTCCTTCATCCTTCCCTCTTTTCTTTACGTGAAATACAATGCATTGACATGGCAATTTTCCAGGGAGGGAAGAGGCTAAATCCTCCCAGAGCAGCCTGTCCATCTCTCAGTAGCTGGTTCCAATCACAGCATTGGAAGAACCATGGAACTTGCTGTCTTTCCATCCTTTCAGATGTGTTAGTTCATGGATCTAAGGAAAAGCAGCTGCTAGCTTGTCCTTTGTGAGGACAACAAAGTAACAGATTTTTATTATTGTAAACCTTATCTGTGGATTTTGCTGGAATACGTAAAGCAAAATCCGAAATATACATAGTTCCAAGAAAATTCCACATCCTTTCAGGAAATTATACTATTTGTTTATTAAGGCAGATGATCTATGGTAGTGAACTCTGTCTCCCAAGAACACAAGCACTATTCACCCAGGGAGCAGTAGGTAGCAGGATTTGGGTGTTTGATTATTGATGTTCTTGTGGAAGCAAATGCATACATTGGTGGAGTGTAGTACCATCCCCATGGTCAGTGTTGTGGCATGGAGGGCATTTAATTGGGTGGCGGAATGGCAGGCGGGGACTCCACCACTTATCCACCTCTACCCCAATTAAGTCCCTTGATGCAAAGCCTGGGATAACTGTCCCACATCTCCACCAATTGAGATCCTGAATGGGCAATTAATGCCCATTTAAAGACCTCTTCCCACTGCCACTGATATTCACCCATTGGCAGTCAGGGGGGCTTGCTATGTGGGGAGCATGAGAAGCAAACCCCACTTGTTTGCTTATCAGCCCCCTGGGGCATCCCTCATTCAAAAATACTAAACGACTGAATGAGGGGCTCTACTTTGGGAAAGAGAAACCTGCCACAAGCTTCCCCCTTTCCTTGCTACTGAGCACCCATCCCCATCTCACCAGTCCCCTGTCACCTCTTTCTCACCATCACTCATATGTGTACCTGGGTCCATCCATGATACGAGGTCTTGGATGGGTGTCGCACCGACAGTAGCTACCACCTCCCTGGTGGCATTACCATTCAATCGAGCTGCCAGCCTCGGATTGGCCAGCTGTTCTCTGAGGGCAGGACATTTGCCACTGCACTCCTTGATCCCAGATAAGGCTCGCCGCTGGCCTATGAACTGCCTGAGTGGCAGTTAATCCGGTGTGCCTTCCCCAAAAGAGGTGATGTAGGGCTCTCATCAGCTCCCCAGCCATCAAGCGAGATCCTAACTATCTCCATTAAATACCGCAGGGTGCATATTCTCTTCATACCCTTTACAGGGTTTGTTATGTTTTCAATGGGTTAGTTATAGATAGCTGAATTCCTCCTGAGCAACACATTTATAAACTATTGTTGATGATACAAGTCTATGAACATTTAGCAGAATCTTGGAAAATATTTCTTCTTGCTATTTCTGTGGATGTGTTAACTAATTTCAAATAAACAGGTTAATGTCATTGTTTAAATAGAGGACAAATGAATAGCTTCTTAGCAATGCCAATAATAACTTACAGACTTCATTTTTAAGCAAAATATGCCAGTCTTTAGTTATCAGCTTTGTTTTCACGTTGGCCTGGATATATTTGTTTTACAAAACACATCTGCTAACAATCTGTTAATAATTCATGTCAACATCTGGGAGGTAATAGATTCAAATTCCCAACTGAGAGTCTGAACGCAATTAATTTATTTCTGGTATGAGCAAACAAACTCTAGAAATGTAATCACCAGCTTATTATCAGCATTTAACAAAATCATCAGCTTCTACAAAATTACTGCAATATTTCTGTGTTGTAACATTGCCTGGTTACATGGTCAAACACCCAGGTGGTCCTGTAAAGGCTGCAAGAAATGCAAACACTATTGAGGGCCTAAGAGATCAGTCCATGCGAGGTTTCATTTTTTCTGAGCTGAATATTAAAGAGCAAACAGGCGTATCGTACTGTGTTTCTCTACTTATTCTGAAGTGAGGGCTTGTATATTTTGTTAACGACCGAGATGAGGAGAAATGTCTTTACCCAGAGAGTGGTAAGCCTGTGGAATTTGTTACCGCTGAAAGCTGTTGAGGTGAAAACATATGTTTTTAAGAAGCAGTTAGATATCGCACTTGAGGCAAAGGGGATCAAAAGATATGGGGGAAAGGCATTTTGAGTTGGATGATCAGCTATGGTCATAATGAATGATGGAGCTGTCTCGAAAGGCCGAATGGCCTACTCCTGCTGCTATTTACTATTTTTCTCACTGTTGTCACTCATACAGCTATAATCTGGGATCACAAAAACATAAAAAGAACCTTCCTTAGTTCAGTTCTTTTGTTGAGTGAATATTGAATTCTCCATCTCCACAGTGACTGTTTGACAATTTGTTTTGTTTGGGAGGGGAAAAGTGAAGGAAGCATCATGCATTGTTTTTTTTTACCAAAATATCATTATGTGAGTAAAATAATGTGTACTTTGACAAAGGTTATGGACAGAATTTAATGTTGGTGAAGGAGACCCACCCATCAGCTGGAAACCTGGTGGGAACTCCACATTGCTTTTCCCCAGGAGTCACAATGCTTACCCAAGGCAATTAGGCCCTTTCCTGGGCAACATTGGATCTCGTGTTAAATTAAGCCTGTGGCAAATTGGTGATCCCATCCCCGAGAGCTGCCCACCAGTTAAAGGCAGTTCTCCAGCAGAAGCATGGCTGGGAGTGGTGACCACTGTCAGTCCTACACTTCAGGAGGGATTGCCATCCCTGAGAACTGCCCACCAGTTAAAGGCAGTTCTCCAGCAGAAGCATGGCTGGGAGTGATGACCACTGTCAGTCCTATACTTCAGGAGGGATTGTCAATGAAACCTGGAGAGAGGTGAATGTGAGCGGGATACTAGCAGAGAGGAGCTGCTGGTGAGGGGAGTGGGGGAAGGAAGTTCTAAAGCAAGGGAAAGGGTGTGCCTCTGTTTTCAATATCTCTCCCAATCTCCAGAAGTGTCATCAAAGAAAATTTGACATTCAGCTAATAGTGAGCTATTAGGACCAACATGATCTTTAAGGAGTTCAGAGAGGCAGTGTTGAGAAGGAAGGAATTCCATAGTTTAGGGCCTTAGCAGCTAAAGGCCCAACCGCCAATGGTGGATTTATTAACATCAGAGTTGCTCAAGAGGCCAAAAGCAAAGATATTATGGAGGGTTATTGAGCTAGAGGAGATGACAAAGGAGAGAGAAGGTAGGTATGATTTTTTAAAGAAATTGCTTAACCAGGAGGTTGCATACGTCAGCGGGGACAAGATGATGGATGAACAGAACTTGGTGCCAGCTAGGACACAAGCAGTAGGTCTTTGAATTACTTCCTGTTTACGGAGGGTACGGTATGGGAGGCTGGACAGAAGTGGGTTGAAAAGGACAGGTTTAGGGGTAGCAAAGGTGTCATGAGTTTCAGTGGTAGAAGAGCTAGAGCCAGGGGCAAAGTCAATTGCTATAAAGATGAAAAAGTGAACTGAGTGATACCGCAGATATATGGTCAAAACATCAAGTATAACCAAAAAAGGTTGTGAACAGTCTGTAACAGACATAACTGAGGACAAATCAGGTCCATTCCAGCTCCCCAACCACTGTACAGTCCTATTGCATTTGGGACTAGATCCCAATTGCAATCTGGAACAACATCCAAGCACGACAATCCCATAGATCACTGTGAGCAATTAAACCACTCGGCAAGGTTACCAGCACAATCTGTTTTGACTGTGTTATGAATGCACCTTCATGAGCCATCAAGTCCTGGGGAGGGACTTGAATCCAGGGCTTTCGGCTCAGAGGCAGGGACTGTGCTACAAGGCCTCCATGTACACATGTGTGCGCATAGCATGCATACACACTGATATATTTATTATGTATCCCCCTCTATCACAGAACTATTAAATTATAAATTTCTGTTTTATAACTTACCAATTAGAATATTAACATTCCAGCACAATGGGCGGAATTTTCTAAGTGTCCAGCTAGCATGAAAATGGGAGAGTTCCAGATCCGTTTTTTTGGGTGAGTCTTTACTCCCAATCTTATGGATTTAGAGATTGCAAAAATGAGTTAGAACGTTTCTAGTCACTAGATGCAATGGGCGGGGCTTTGCTCACCAGCCAGCCTGCAGCTCAGATCGGAGCCACAAACTGCACACGTGCAGAAAAAGCTTAAAAAAAAGCTCTCCTGACAGACCACCCCCCGGAGGCAGATACAGCCTCCCCCTTACCCCCACAGATATCAAGGACCCTCCCCAACATTACCAACCCTCTTACACCCTCAGACACCTTGCACATGGCCCCCTCATCACCCCCCTGCCCCCAATCACTGAGTGACATGACCCTCTCTCTCCCCTGCACCCAATCATCACAAAGGCACATTCGTACCCCGCCCCCCCCCCACCCACCCACCCCATCAGCGCACCAGAAAGTGCTGACTTGGCTTCCCCTCCATGACAATAAGGCAAATTGCATTTATCTCACTGGGATGCTTTAATTGGCACGTGACTCACCCAAACTGCCTACAGCTGATCTACCTTAACAAGGGAGAGCTCCATAAAAGCCCGAAGGATGAACAGACATAAGGCAGTGCAGGAAGATGACCTCAAGGAGGACAGCCCCTCATTTCCCTGATGGCAATCTTGCCAGGTTGCTGGAGGCAGTGGAGGCTAGAAGGATCATGATCACAGAGGCCCAAGCATGTAGCCTGGGTCCAGCTGAGTTCTCGCCTCCAGCAGGCCCCTGCGTGCCAGAGCCCTCGGACATTCCCTCCTCCACCCAATGTACATCAGCAGATGTGTCATGCACCCCAGAGAGTGACACAAATGCCTCAGCACTAACTTGATCCACCGATGTGAGTGTCTCTGAGATGGTGAACTGCGAGGTGGAAGCTGACGCAAAACTGGTGCCGGCCCCGGAGGTCCCATCATCGTCTTCGTCCATGGAGTTTTCAGAGCTGTCTTGGGGAGGATAGGTGGGAGAAGCATGGGAAGCAGCAATGCCAGTTGGGCCCGATGTGTCTAGGTCTCTTCCTGCAACACAGGACACAAGGTTAAGTACCTGGGAGGCGGTGGCAGCATGTGTAAGTGTGAGGGCACTGGCCAAAAAGACTGGAAAACAGTGTTGGAAGAAACTGACCTAATTTGGGCAGCAAGGATGAGTGTTTAAGCTGTCCTAGCATCTTTCCCCTACGTGACCCCTCCCCCACCTCCAGCACCCTGCATGCTTCCAGCCCCTGACCCCCAGCACCTCCCTCCAACTCCACGCTACCTCCCCCAAGAGTCTCACAACCCTTTCCCTCTGACGGCCAGCCCCTGACACCCTCCAGGACTCCTGCCATCAGAATTTACATGGAAATAAATGCCAATAACAAACGGGAGAGGGTGAAGACAGGGGGTGGTGTGCCCAAGATCCGGTCATTACCCCATTTAAGGAGCGGGCACCGGAGCTTGAGGGAGTGAAGGGGATCCACACAATCAGTGACAGCCAGGTCGCGTTGGGGCATAGAAGTGAGCACCTGCCAATTCTCCACTTGTTGGAGATATCGGAAGTAAGGTGCATGCAGCCCAGATTCCTGTCCCTCCCTTGCACTTAAGTTTGGGTCCTGTATTGCAGAAAGGGACCCAGACACGTCGGGTCCAACTGGCATTGCTGCCTCCCATGCTTCCCCCACTTATCCTCCCCAAGACAACTCCGAAAACTCCATGGAGGAAAACGATGATGGGACCTCCGAGGCCAGCACCAGTTTTGCGTCAGCTTCCACCTCACAGATCACCATCCCAGAGACTCTCACATCGATGGATCAAGTTAGTGTCGAGGCATCTGGGTCACTCTCTGGGGCACATGACACATCTGCTGATGTATATTGGGTAGAGGAGGGAATGTCTGAGGCCTCTGGCATGCGGGGGAGGCTTGCCAGAGGTGAGAACTCAGCCGGCCCCTGGCTACATGCTGGGCCTCTGAGATCACTTCTCCCTCAGCTGCTGGAGATGCAGCAACAGTGCCCAACTCAAAGGGTCATCGCCAAGGACTCGTCAACCATGACAAGAATGCAGGTGGTCCTCCAAGACTAGCCAGCTGACGCCAGAGCTCACTACAGAAGCACCCCCATCCCATGGAATGATGAAGGGACCCACAGGAACCCCAAAGGAGGAGGAAAGGCTGGAGGCCTTCCACCCAGGAGACTGCGGCAGTGGCTACACCTTCTGACGTCCCCCTTCCTGATACCCGGGCACTTCAGGGGCAACGGGAAGAAGAGGTGGCATGGATACATCCCTGACCTGGAAGCTGGCCAGGGCCCTCAAGGTCCAGGCCCTTCAGAGGACGATCACCAAGGGCATCACAGTCCAAGGGGTGTGATAGGCAGCTGGCCACCTCTACCTCCAATGTACATCCTGGGGAGACACTGAGATGCCGTGGCAGGCCACGTAAAGCTAAGATTGTGTAACAGCACTAAGATGGCACAGGTAAAGGAGCACACCAATTAGATCGAATAATTAGGCACTGTTAAGCTTCACTTGCACTTGTTATGTATGAGCACTTAGTTTGATGGCACTTTTATTGGCACCAACAATTGTCATTATACCCCACAGCTGTGACTCTGATTAGCCTACAACAGGAATATACTTACCCTGACAGTCGCCGTAGGAACCCAGTACATTGGTGTCTGTGGGGGAGGGCCCTCAACACACCACTACTGTGAAAATCAAGGCACTCAAATCATTCACTGGCTATAGTGGGTAGCATACAGTGGCAGCAACTTACAACATCTGCCATGGCATTTGCAGAAGCAGGGAAACATTCCCTCCCTCCAACCCACCCCCCCCCCCCCCACCCCTCCCCGCCTCTAGACCCTACATCTGTGTTTAGCGCTCCCCTACCCTCACTCAGATGTGGGCACAGGTGCCAGTGTGCATGCAGAGCTCAGGTAGGAGTCAGACTAGTTTGCACCAGGGCATTATCTCAATGACACATAGCGAGTCATCATTACCCTTCTGACAAGCCTGACCCCTGCCGCCGCCAGCCCTCCAACGCCTGGGTGGTGTAGATGATCATCCTCATCCTCCTCCTTTACATCCTCCTGGGTGGTCTCTTCCCCAGCGACACCCGGCTGGTTGGCCTCCACCTCCTTTTTGTCCAGGAGGGTCACCCCGCTGTTGTGCCAGATTGTGCAGTGCACAGCACACCACCTCAATGTGGGATGATGTCAGGGGGCTATGTTGAAGAGCCCCACCAGACTCATCCTGGCATTTGAAACGCATTTTGTGGAGCCCTATACACCGCTCCATGACTGACCGGGTGGCAACGTGGGCCTCATTATATTGGGTCTCCGCCTCAGTCTCAGGTCTCCGCACAGGTGTCATCAGCCAAGACCAAAGTGGGTACCCCATGTCCCCCACAAGCCATCCCTGCACCCTGGGCTCCTCCTCGAAGACCCCCAGGACATCAGAACTTCTCAATATGAAGGTGCCATGCAAGCTGCTGGAGTGTCTGGCACAGATGCCCATGATGTGCAGTTGATGGTAACACACACCAACTGCAAGTTGATAGAATGGAAGCCCTTTCTATTCATGAATCTTCCAGGACTTTTCTCAGAGGCCTTGAGGGTGATGTGGGTGCAGTCCATAGTGCCCTGCACATTTGGCATCCCCACGATGGCCATGAATCCTGCAGCCCAGGCTTCCTGCTGGGTCTGGTCTATGTCAAATTTAACATACTGGCCAGCACGGGCATACAGGGCATCTGTGAACTACCTCATGCACTTGTGCACGGATGACTGTGAGATGCCACAAATGTCTCCACTGGAAGGACCCGGTGGCGTAAAGTTTAAGGCAGCCTTCGCTTTCATAGCCACTGAGAGTGGGTGCCCCCTGTGCCGAGATGCCAGGTCTCATAGCAAATGGCACAGGTGGCCCACTGTCTCCTTTTGGAGCCGGAGCTTTCGGCAGCATGCGATGTCCGACAGCTGCTCAAATAGCACCCGCATGCGGATCTGCTCCCTCCTCCTCATGCCCCCCCCACCCACCCCCGGGATGATTGGCAGCCACATCCTGCCTCCAGCAGCCATTTCCTTCTCTTCCTGTGAGTGATAAGGCCTGGGCCCTCCTGCTCCTCCTCCTCAGCTCCAGCTGCAACCAGAAGAGCAGCAAGTAACAGCATGTAAAATTGCTGGCTCCAACACACCCCTCCCTGATGAGCTCAATGCATTCTACGCCCATTTTGAGCACAAGGTCAGCGAGAGCATGCCCTCCACCCTGGAAGAACCTGTATCTGGGGGTCACCATTGCAGATGTCAGAGCAGCTTTCTTGGAGGTCAACCCACAGAAAGCAACTGGCCCGGATGGGGTACCCGGAGGTGCACTCAGATCCTGCGCGGATCAGCTGGCAGAGGTATTCACAGACATCTTCAACCTCTCTTTGCAATAATCTGAGATCCCTATCTGCTTCAAGACGATGACCAACATCCCGGTACCTAAGAAAAACCAAGCAGCGTGCCTTAATGACTATCAGCTGGTAGCTCTGACATCCATCATTATGAAGTGCTTCGAAAGGCTCGTCATGGCACGAGTCAATTCCAGCCTCCCAGACTACCTGGATCCACTACAGTTTGCCTACCGCCACAGCAGGGCCATTTCCCTGGCCCTGCATTCAACCCTGGAACACCTAGATAACAAGGACACCTATGTCAGACTCCTATTTATTGACTGCAGCTCAGCCTTCAACACTATTATTCCCACGAAAGTCACCTCCAAACTCCGTGGCCTGGGCCTCGGCACCTCCCTCTGCGACTGGATCCTGAACTTCCTAACTCTCAGACCACAATCAGTAAGGATAAGACCTCCTCCACGATCATTCTCAACCCCGGTGCCCCACAAGGCTGTGGTCTCAGCCCCCTCCTATACTCATTATACACCCATGATCGTGCGGCCCAATTCCTCTTCAATTTGATTTTCAAGTTTGCTGACGACACTACCGAACTGGGTCGGATCTCAAACAATAACGAGATGGACTACAGGAATGAGATAGAGAATCTGGTGAACTAGTGCGCCAACAATAATCTCTCCCTCAATGTCAACAAAACGAAGGAGATTGTCATCGACTTCAGGAAGCGTAAAGGAGAACATGCCCCTGTCTACATCAATGGGGACGAAGTTGAAAAGGTCGAGAGCTTCACGTTTTTAGGTGTCCAGATCACCAACAATCTGTCCTGGTACCCCCATGCCGACACTATAGTTAAGAAAGCCTCTACTTTCTCAGAAGACTAAGAAAATTTGGCAGCTACGACTCTCACCAACTTTTACAGATGCACCATAGAAAGCATTCTTTCTGGTTGTGTCACAGCTTGGTATGTCTCCTGCTCTGCCCAAGACCGCAAGGAACTACAAAAGGTTGTGAATGTAGCCCAATCCATCACGCAAACCAGCCTCCCATCCATTGATTCTGTCTACACCTCCCGCTGCCTTGGCAAAGCAGCCAGCATAATTAAGGACCCCTCGCACCCTGGACATTCTCTCTTCCACCTTCTTCCATCGGGAAAAAGATACAAAAGTCTGAGGTTATGTACCAACCGACTCAAGAACAGCTTTTTCCCTGCTGTTGTCAGACTTTTGAATGGACTCACCTTGCATTAAGTTGATCTTTCTCTACACCCTAGCTATGATTGTAACACTACATTCTGCACTCTCTCGTTTCCCTCCTTATGAACGTTACATTTTGTCTGCATAGTGCGCAAGAAACAGTACTTTTCACTGTATGTTAATACATGTGACAATAGTAAATCAAATCAAATATCAATGGGTTGCACTTCATAAGCCATCGTCAATCTGGAGAGGGACTGGGGGGGCAGGTTGGGGAAGGGGGAGAGAGAGAGAGATGGAAAAGTTGGAGAACTCTGCTCCCCCAAGTCCGGCAACACATACTCCCCAATTCCTCCTCTCAGCTCCCCAGACAAGCCACAGACACATTCTACAATTCCCCCCAGCCTCCCAGAAAGGCAACACAGCTCCTCCATTCACAACCCCCCCTCCCCCCCCCCCCCCCCCCCACCGCCGCCGCCCCCAACACACACACACACAACCACACAGAACCGTTGGAGTAGTGGCCCAAATCAGTGCTGTTTTACAAGTCTTGAGGCCAATTCTGAGAGTTTCCAGCCCATCCCCCACCATCAACATTGCTTGCTGCTACTGGCACTAGGACCCAGAGTCAGCGCTAAGACCCAAGGTTAGCGCTCAGACCGGGGAGCAAGCTGAGAGACCAAAATCAAACTCTGTGAGCAACAACAGCGCCCCCCCAACCCGAAATGCAACATGGCCACCATGAATCAACCCACCCCTATGCAGCACAGAGTCATTTGGAACCAGATACGTACCTCCTCACTCACCCTCACTGCTCCAGCGCCTGAAGCTGACTTTTATAGAGGAGGAGGTGTTTTGCAGCTGCAGCGAATGAGATTGTTAAGGCAAGTGAGCTGGGACAATTGCAAGTGAAGCTCGCTAATGTCATTGAGATGAATGTAAAAAAATGCAAAATGACGTTTTGCCCGTTTTGGACGAGTTCCCGATCGCGCCCATTTGTTTTGGTACAATGAGAATGGGTGTGAATTCAGGCACCATTCCCACCAATCGGCTCACTCCCAATTTTATGACATTTTCTCACCAAAAAACGGGCGCAATGAGGTCGTAAATTCCGCCTAATAAGTGAAATTTCCCTCTCAGCTTCAAAACACAACGGGTTTATTTTGAAAGATGAAATAAAATTATGATGACACAAAGTTCTTTGTCACTCACTCTCCTGACTTAATACTTTCTGAAGCTGATGGAAACAAAACAAAGTCCACAACAATGTGATCAGTATGTTGTGAGTTTTTTTCTTCAAATCTCTCATGCACATCCCTTGTTTTTGATAAAATGTCTAAAGTTAAATAAACCTTAACAAAATGTATCTTTATATTCTCTTCGAATAGTTTTGAAACTGTGGAGAGTTCCAGAACCGACGGAAAATATTCCAAACTGAATGGCACTGATGCATCCTAATAAATTAAGTACACAAGCATATAGTCAGGCTGTCTAAGTTTGCAGTTCAGCCAAAAATATCGAGACTAAAGCTTCAATGATTGTGTTAAAATACGGAAAAAAAACATTCAACTTATAAATATAATCACTTTACTATGGAATGTGAAGATACATTAACTTTTTCAATTTAAAATATTAGTTCTATATTACATGGTAAATATCGGCAGTGGTTCTCAGATCTCCCATCTAACTTCAGCAAAGGATTCCTGGAAAATCTGGACAAACTGCATTTAAGCTGTCTCTCCGCGGTCTCTGCTAATCTTTTAAAGTTACGGTGGCTGAGTAAGACAACCCCTGCAGAAATTCCAACTGGGTTAACTTTCCTGGACAATGACTTTAGAACAAAACCGAAATATTAGCCCTATCTCCTGTTCTCCACAGATGCTGCCTGACCTGCTAAATGTTTCCAGCATTTCTTGTTTTATTTGTCACTATTAAGGGCCGGCTTCCCGCATCTGTAGTATTTTGCTTCTTTTTTTTCTCAGTGGTAAGTCCTGGGATAAAATAATCTTTAGGGAGTGCACAAATGCCAAAGAGTAATGAGGCAGGAAAGGAAAATTCCTTCTCCCACTGAAAGGTTTCTTTCTGCCACACAACTAAAATCATTTAATTAAATTACTTCATTCTGTAGTTTCATATTGCTTTGCTGTTTGCACTTGTCAGTCCAGTTTCTTAAACGATGGCCTTTGAGTGAATCGTCTAATAGTGTGAGGTTGGCAGGATGAAAACCTCACAGTATATCAAATCCTTTGAGACTTTCACAAACTTTTTTCATTGGTGCATGGCTTATGCATTTTGTGATCATAGAAGTCGAGGCATTACAATGCAGTGGCAGCTTTTCTGGGTGAATGATTAAAAATCAATCCAAGCAAATTGTCAGCATTCCCACATCACAATTCGACTTCTCATGCAGTCAACGGGTTCCTCTGTAATTTTGTTGTTGTTTATTATCATTATGTTGAGCTGCCATTGTCGTAGGCACACGTGCATGTGCATGCAATCAAGGAAATGTGGAAATAATTAAAGTGCTCAGATGTCCAATTAAAGGCACATGTACTTAAAAAAAATAAACAGGAAAACATTAAAAGAATGTATAGAAAAAATAAATGTGCACAGGAAAAGCAACATTTTTTCATAGCATTTGCGTTTTTACACTCTCTCTTTTAGAAATTACAGTTTTTGACATCAAGCTTGATCACAGAGGCTGCCCAAACTGTTTGAAGTAATTGTTTTGTTTGGCTGTTGCTCATCACAGCTGACATTGAATATTATTTCTCCACCTATGGTGATCCTTTCGAATATAGGGTTTTTTTCTTGATTGTGGGGAGATCGCGCTCACTATCCCATGTCTGTTCTTTTCTCTTTATTTTTTATCTCCCGAGGTTTTCTTTGAGATTTACATCATTCTGTATACACCGTTCCATAATTTAAGGAGATACTATTTGTTTCAATCTCTGTTTCTCTTATCTAAATCACAACAGGGGTTTTAAATCTTTGAATCCCAATCAGTTAAATCTGTTGAAACATCCATCTCAGTATTCCGATGTGACAATGCATGTATTTGACAGATCCCGTCCAAATGAGAGTCTCTCCATTTTTAAAGGGATGCAGAAAATGTTTAGCATGTTTAGCAGTTCTAACTTGGCGATTTTGATGGCACAGTCACTTCAGCCGTAGCTTAGTTGGCCTCAGATATAAGGTTCAGGGTTTAATTACCACTCTGGGGATTGAGTACAAACATCAGGACTGACACTCCAGTGGGATATTGCACCATTGGAAGTACCATCTTGCAAACAAGACATTAAACCAACAGCCAATGGGTGGAATCTCCTATTTCACTCACAGTGAGTTTGATGCTGGCAGGCACGGACAATCTGACAAGAGCCAAAAAGTTGTAAACTCGTCGTCATAAAATTACTTTGCAATTCTCCAAATGGCAGGTGAATGGTGGGTTGGTCATCCAGCTGTCAGGAAATGCAAATGGAATTTGCATCTCATGAATGCTAATTAAACAGCTGCCCACCAGTTTTCCCTCAGCCTGTCCAATCTTCTATCACTCCAGTGGGAAACCAAGTTAGCTCCACGCCCGATTGCTAAAGCGTTGTACACAAGGCCTCTGTTCGACAGAGGATTTGAGGTGGGTGCAACAAAACCTTTCTTACTATAGTGCTGCACTGCATCTGCTGCGCTGTTCACCACTCTGTCAGGACAGACCAGTTCCTGGCCTCAATCTCCATGCTGAGCAGGTCTTCATGGACAGCACCATGCTACTGGATCCATGGACCCTCTTGTGTCATCATCTCAGCTCAATACTGCGCCTGGCATTGGGGAATACAGGAGCCTCCTTTCTCCTAATACCACACACCAGTGTTTATCTAGATAGGGTTTGCTGTGGGACACATGGAGCCACCTCAAGAAATGTCCAAAGTTTGATTGGGGATGGATTGCAAGATGGAGGAGGGGGGTGATGACCCGATGATGACAAGGGATGGATATGTAGAAGGAAGAAGGAAGACTGTGCAAGGCGAGAAGTGGGCGGGGGGGGGGGGGGGGGGAGGTTGAGGTTTTGGGGGGGAGGCGGTGGGGTTGGAGAGAGAGGAGGGGGGAGGTGTTCATGATGACAAGCAGAGTGGCAAGGAGGTGGATAAAGTTGAACAATGGAAAGCAGAGGTAAGGCCAAGAGGAAAGAAGCTGGACCCTATTAAAGCTGCATGAAAAGATCACAAACAAGGGGCCAAAGGGATACAATATCGTTTACTCGAAGAGGCTGGAGGAAGATTCCAGATGCAGTTGGTAGAGGTCCAAATGGGCATGGGTGCCTCACTCATAATGAGCTGCAGGGAGGCAAATCAATTGCTGGTCCACCAGGAAATTTGGAGGCGCACTCTCCTGTATGTAATTAATGAGGTTCAAACTGCAGAATCTGGCATAGGATCCCACCATTCAGACAGCGGGATAGGCACCACCAGAGCTATAAACAATCATGCCACAATGAGAGAAAAGCTCTCATTAGCATTGACATGCATTGAACAAAATCCTTCATGCCAAACCATTAGGGAGACTATTTTACTGGAGAATATAACATTGGCACTAACAATTTATGCTGTTAAAACTTTAAAACTCAAAAAAATGCCCCGACGTGAAGTACGCCAGGCCAAACACATCAGGCATGTGAGGCTGCTGAATCGGTGATCAGCTATCCAGCTGACATTCAAGAACACTTCCTGCTTTTCCTTCTCTCAGAATAACTGAAGGAAGAATAACTCAGTCTCACGTTAATGCACGAAGCATTTCACGATAGATCATTAATGAGACCAATCTTTTGGAGTTATGACTGTGGATTAATGTCTAACGGTCTCTCCTGTAGCAAGAACCCATAAAGAAACCACTGAAGTCTGTTGCTGAACTGCTCCCCAAAATTTGAGTTCATCACGAAACTAATGAGATATTCCAAGAAATGTGCATTTAAAATATGCGATATAACTGAATGAGACCTGCAGTTTTCCCCTTGACAACTACATCTCAATGGTTCTATCTTTCACACACACCCATGAAAATAGAATGAGGCATAGTTCTGAAATTGTGTCTATTGCAGGGGCATCAGGGTGGCACAGTACACCAGGGATTTCGAGCAGAGAGATATAGATTAGCACACATAAAGCCTCACAATTTTCCAATTTCATCTAATCATTGGAAGGCAAACATTCCCCGCACAAGAAGAGAGTTACCCCAATACTAGCTCTTGCATACCTCCTAGTGACCATCTCACTCATAAATGTTAAAAATGACAAAACCATCAATAAAAGACTTGCATTTTTGCATTGCATCTTATCATGTCCTCATGATGCCCCAGAGTGCCAATGAATTACCTTGAAATATTATGAATAGTTCTTAAGGAGGCCAAACATTGATGAGGAGAAAGTAAAATAATTTAGAGAGAGTCTGCTGTTTTAATTAACAGTTTTCACACGTAGGATCTGGCATGTTTCTTAAGTGTGGTATTGCCTTACCTCTGAAGTTAATTTCAGATCCAAGGTAGTCACAACAAAAGTCAGATTTGTGAAACTTCCAGCAAGGGGGGAGTCCAGAACATCTGGCCTCACACTCGGTAATTATATCGAAATGTATTTAAATTAGTTCTGATCAGGTTCCCACCCTGTCTGGACATGAACCTGGGTGGCGATTCTCCCAGCTTTTGTAGAATTCTATGATTCTATATTGTTATTTCTGATTTCTAGCTTATGCTGAGTTTGTTTTCACCTGATGCTTTGGTATATTACAGACCCATAATCAGGCATGAGAGCAACTCCTACGCATTTCAAATTGATTGACTTCAAATGTATAATTTGGAGCACACCAGAATGATAGGGAGTGGGATAGCTTGATCTTGGTTTCAGATAAAGCTCGGCACAACATCGTGGGCCGAAGGGCCTGTTCTGTGCTGTACTGTTCCATGTTCTATAATTAGTATTTTGAAAGATTTGCATTCTATCATTAACAGATTAACAAACAAGCAATGCAAGGTCACTGCATTGTTCAATACCACATCACAAGCTTCACTTTTGGAAACGATTGTGCTCTGTGTAGCTATTTCCATAGCTGATAGCTCATGATAATAATCTTGTGGTTGCCAATGAATTGTCAGCTGAACTTGTGGGCTGCACACATTCAACCTTCTGGTTGTTTCTCTTTACTCTTTTGGCTAAAAGAAAATGATTTGAAAAATACCTCGGTTCATTTATAATTCTTAAATCCGAAAACAGCCAGTGCTGACCGATTACATTTTTCTCGGGCCTCACCCTGCCAGTTTTATTCTGTTTACTTGAATTTCTTTCATTTGTAAATGTCTACAGATTAGAAACTTGATAACTCTCTGCCCTACAACTAAGTCTGCCAGAATAGAACGGTTAGATGTCTCTTCACGGGTAAACTGAACTCTCCTAACAGGTGAATTGACTGCAAGAAGTGGCACCAGAATCAATGGTGAGGACTGAAATGACTGAATTCAACTTAAGCTTTAATTGCAAAGTGAAGAACCCGGCTTGTAAGGTGGAGTATTCCATTCTTATTATAAATCTAGCCAAGTTAGAAAATACATGACAATCTCCTTTCATTTGGGAGGGAGAAAAGCTAGTTTGAAGATCACAGTCCCTGGATTAAATTAAATACAAGAGGCCAAGATGTCTACCCTTCTTTTTATAGCCATCTTGAACACATTTTCTATCCATAGCAGGGAGAAAATCATTCGCTGCCTCATGTAGAAGGAAGATTCATTATGTATTAAATTAAGTTTGATGTGAAATAAATATTTCCAGGAAGCATCAGAATGAAGCCAGAGCTGAAAGATTAGATCCAGTATTTATTGCCAGGTTGGCAGTGACGATGAGTTATAGTCAGGTAACCCAAGTGCCCAGGAGCGGGGTTCTCTGGCCACACACACCTCAAAACCGGAGAATCCCGCCCGAAGTCAATGCATCTTTGCATGGTCCACCCCCGCCCGCAAATATTCATGTGGCTGGCGGGACGGGAGAATTCCGGCCCAAGGCGACCTGATTGCTATGGAATTTTAACCCCATGATGTACACTTTCTTTTTTCCCAAATTCCCCACCCACAAGCTAACCTGGTTGACAAGTTTGAATGACTTGGGCAAGGAGTTCTCCAGAATGTTCCACAGCCCAGGAACAGGTGGGTTCGGTCGTTGATTGGGATAGACATTATGGAGGTGAAGGGAGGTGATGGGTAGAAAGAGGTGGGGAGGTGGGGAGGTTTGCGAGCAATTGTGAGGAGAAGAGATCGGGGTGTCAGAGACAGGAAACAAGGTTTTGCCTTTTGGATGAGGAACTCACGCTGACAACCTCCGAGCTTGCTCGCAGCTGAGATTCTCCGGTACTGCTGCAGTTAGTGGAGTTTTGGCTCTGTGCTAAACTCCATTCTCGCTGGCAGCGGGGCAGGTATGGACCAAATTGGAGAATCCAGTCCTTAATGCTGATGTCAAATAGAGGTCACAACCCTGCAAAGTCATCCAGCAGTGATCTTTCCTCAATTAGCCAAATAGTGATCAGAGAGATAGATCAACCAACCAATTAGGTTCAATAGGCAGGCTCTTGAAGCAATATGAGGCCTCCAGCACAGGAGAACCAGTGTGTCCATTTTGAAGCAACCTGTGTCCAATTTTGTACAGTTTAAAATTTCTGTGCCTTCAGCAGCTGAGCCACCATTTGTGTATGTATGTGTATATGTGTCTGTGTGCGTGTGAGGGTGGTTGAGGAGGAATCCCTGAAAGCAGACAGGCAGGGGCCCTAAAGCCCCTGTTACCCTTATCTTCCTAAGTCTTCCACCAACAGATCACCCCAGCCAGCTGTCTTAGACCTCACATGGTGGGGTGGATCTGTAGGCTGACTGGAAATTTCCAGTAAGCCTCTGACAATATGCCTTTAACTCTTGTTAATTGGCTACCTGCCACTTGCAGTGGGTAGCATTGCCGACTCTGATCTCACCTCTACCAAATTAGCCCTGAGGATGTGATGGAGCAGGCAAGCTCGCTGGCAGTCCAAATTTTGGCCCACCACTTCTACCTTCATTGGAGACTAAAAGTTCTGCCAGCAACTGGGGCTTTGGGGAGAGATCAGGGATGGTGATGTGGGTTTGGAGATCAGACGGGCTTCAGACATAGGGTGATGTGGTGATTGGGTTGCACTGGGTGCAAGTGGAGAATGCGGAAGTGATGAGGTATGAAGAGATTTGCTATTCGGGACTGGATCCAAACCTCCTCCTACTGGTTTGTTTTCCCGAGTCCTGAATCAGTAACATGGGTTAGATGTTGAAACACTGTTAAAATGAAAACATGCACCCTCTTTCAATGCTTTCTATGGTCAACCGACCTCCTGAGAGTAGATTGGTAAAACCAGAAGTGGTTTGAGGGCAGTTTGAAACAGGTTGTGTTCATTTTTCAAACTTCTAACATTTCAGCTTCCACCCAAAGAAACTTACCTGTTTTCGGGAGGGTTAAAATTATTTCTAGGATGAGATGTTTCATGCTGGATCCCCCTATCAAAACATACGCTGAAATCTTGCTGGCATTTACGCCGGCGGGATTTTATGGTCCTGCCAATGACACATCCCCAAGTGGGTTTCCTGGTGGTGAAGGGTGCAAAGGACCATAAGATCCTGCTGCCAGCGAGCAATGCACCACCTCCCGCTGCCATGAAACACACTGCAGAGTGTGGCACAGTGTTTAACACAGCGCCAGGGACCCGGGTTAAATTCTGGCCTTGAGTGACTGTCTGTGTGGAGTTTGCACATTCTCCCCATGTCTGCATGGGTTTCCTCTGAGTGCTCCGGTTTCTTCCCACAGTCCAAAGATGTGCAGATTAGGTGGAATTGGCTATGCATTGGAATGATATTCAGCTGCAGGTATTTCATATTAAGATGTGAATTTTACCCACCATTTACATCAAGCACTTCCCATAGCCAAATAGAGTCATAGAGGTTCACAGCATGGAAACAGGCCCTTTGGACCAACTTGTCCATGCCACCCTTTTTTTTTAAAAACCCCTAAAGTAATCCCAATTGCCTGCATTTGGCCCATATCCCTCTATACCTATCGTACCCATGTAACTTTCTAAATGCTTTTTAAAAGATAAAATTGTACCCGCCTCTACTACTACCTCTGGCAGCTTGTTCCAGGCACTCACCACCCTCTGTATGACAAAATTGCCCCTCTGGACACTTTTGTATCTCTCCCCTCTCACCTTAAACTTATGCCCTCTCGTTTTAGACTCCCTTACCTTTGGGAAAAGATATTGACTATCTACCTTGTCTATGCCCCTCATTATTTTATAGACCAAAGAACTGACTGACTTTTCTTTAACTCCGCCTAACCCAAGAAACAGACTGCCCTATATCTCAAGCAGATGGACTTAATACAAACCAGAAATTAGACCTGGGACTTTCTTAGTCTGGTTTCCCTGCATAAAGTGACTGAAACATTATAGAAACCTGACTGAAAATATCATAACTTTGGGGTATTTATTCAGGTTTGGAACTGTTCACACACTTTCATTGTGCTTTTGAAATTTTCCTTCCATTTGCTCATTGATAATTTAAGAAGCCTTCTTGGTGCAAAGGTAAAATCCCAATCTCTGGGCCAGCAACTTTGGGTGCAATGAGGGTTTATGATGAGGTTCAATTGGTACCTAGGGCTCCTTCCACCACTTTCCCACTATTACCCAAAAAACTATATGAGGATATCGACAGCAATGGTTCAAAAAGGCAGCTCACCACTTCCTTTCCGAGGACAATTTGGGATAGGTACCAAATGCTAGCATAGCCAGTGGTGCCCATACCCTACCTGAAAAGATTGACATAATTTGGTTTCATCAGCATTCAATTGCACTCATTTGATGTCAGTTATGGTCAAAAGTAATCATTTAGCTATCATTTGATGTCAGTTGTTCTCAAATGCAACTATTTAGCCATTATTTAACATCAATTTCACTCAAAGCCAAATATTTAGCTATCATTTAACATTACAAGTAATGTAACTGACATCAATATCAACAATTGCCCCAAACCACAGTGCTCAATCTTCTGCAATTAGCAACAGCGTTTTAGTATTTGAACATCAAAACCAATCATAGAGTTTATTTTCCATAGTTTTAATTTTGATAGTTTTGTCATAAAACTAAGCTAACTTGAGAAAAAGCAGACTCTGTTTTAATGAGGTACTTAATGTTTTTATATCCTATAACATGTATAACACTGTCCTGTCTGCCCCGCCGCATGTAGATTGCCACAGTTTTCTATGCATCAACCCTAACAAGCAATGCCTGTTCCCCCCACACCCGATTAAGAAAGCTACATTCCTCCCTCCCACACCCCCTCTCTTTCTCTCTCTCTGTCTTTACCATCTCACCGCCTATTCCCCTCTCCTTCTTAATCCCCTCCCTCTCTCATTCCCTTCCTCTTCAATAATGTCCTAACTATGTTCAGGATTGTGGGTTTTAAGAAAAAGAAAATATGTGGGTTGCACACATAGATTCAAACTAACAACAATAGATTTATTCCAGGAGCTGTTGTCTCTACAGAGGACAAACTGAAAGTAAAAAAGCAGGCTGCACAACACACCAATGACATCAACATTAAATCATGTGATCAGCTCTTAAAGCAATCTGCAACCACTTAAATATATATCAACTTCATATTCCCCTCCCCCTTGCATCACTAGCCCCTTTCCCCTCCCACCCCCTCTTCTTTCCATCCACTCCACTCTTTCCCCTCCCCATCACTTCTTTCCTCTCCCTCATCACTTTTTCCACTTCTGTTCCAAAAGCAAACATCACAGTTTACAGAGAGTTCTTGGGATGGTGGTCATGAGAGGCTGAAAAAGTCAATAGATGTTGGGAGGGTCAAGAGAGATTGTGTGATGGGCTTTCAAGAGTGATCAGGTGGGCCTGTGGTTGGAGGACATTTGTGGGTGCTGGGGCATCAACAAGGCCTGGAATTCGACAGGTCCCAAGGCCTGCAGACTGGAAGGAGGGAGGAGTTGGAGAGAGTTTTGAGTCTGGAGCAAAAAGGTGGGAGAGATTGGAGACTGGAGGAAGAGCGAGGGGAGAACTTGAGACTTGAAAGCGAGAGTTTGGAGTCTGGAGGGAGAGAGAGAAGGGAGAGTTTTGAGACTACAGAGAGAGAGGAGGAGAGTTTGGATGCTGTAAGGAGGTAGAGGGCAGAGTTTGGAGTCTGGAGGGAGCAAGAGTTTGGGGACTTGAGGGAAAGAAGAGGTGAATTTTGAGGCTGGATCGAGGGTGAGTTTGGATGCTGGATGGGGTCAGATAGAGGCAAAACTGGAAGGAGAGAGGGGGAGAGTTTTGAGACTGGGGAAAGAATTTGGCATCTGAAGGTGGAGAGGGGGTGAGTTTAGGGACTGGATGGAGAAAGGGGAAAAGAATTGAGACTGAAGGGTGAGTGGAGTGGTAGTGGAGAAAGTTTACACCATGAGACTGGGGAGAGAGAGATTGGGGTGGGGGCAGAGTGCTTACACCCTGGGATCGGGGGAGGGGGTAAAGATTAAATCCTGAAACCTGGGGGAGTTGGGTGGATGGGTGGAATGTATAGACCCTGAGATTAAAATGAATTAAGAACTGATTGGGATGTGTTAGATAATGGAACAACCTTTTGGACTTAATTAAAAAACTGAATAAAATCAGAGGTGATTTAAGCCATTAATTTCCTCGCATGTTTCAAAGCAGGTTGCTTAGCGTATTTGATAGCTTTGAGCACACTGGATCGCCTTGAGTATATTGGATTCTTTTGAGCATACTGGGTAGCTTTAACTGCACTTGGTAACTTTGTGCACACAGATAGCCATGGGCATATTGGTTAGTTTTGAGCGTACTGGATAGCTTTAACTGCACTTGATAGCTTTGAGTGCCGTTTGCCATTTAATGTCAAAGATGGAAAAACCCTGCTGACTGCAATCAAAAGCATTCAAAATTAGAACATCTGATGCCAAGTGACTGCTGATCATTTTTGAATGTACTGAATGCAAAAAAATTTCAAACTTTTCAGGTCAGGAAAATATATATTGCATCGGCAAATTATAGTTTTATGCTATATTTCTGAGTACATTTTTAGCGTATTTAAAGTTTATTAGTGTCAGAAATAGGCTTACATTAACACTGCAATGAAGTTACTGTGAAAATCCTCTAGTCGCCACATTCTGACGCCTGGTCAGGTACATTCAGGTAGAATTTAGCATGGCCAATGCACCTAACCAGCACGTCTTTTGGACTGTACTAGGAAACTGGAGCACCCAGAGGAAACCCACGCAGACACGGGGAGAATGTGCAGGCCTCGCACAGACAGTGACCCAAGCCTAGAATCAAACCCAGGTCCCTGGAGTTGTGAGGCAGCAGTGCTAACCACTGTGCCACTTTTTGAGTCTATAGAATTGAACTTGACTCCAGTGTATAAGATAGAGGACCTATTTTATCTAATGATAGTCTTGTCATGTCCCTGCTGCTGCTATGGGAGCAGTGACCTTATTGGGGCCGGTTTTTGGTGGAGCTGTCACCCATCTTGGCTCCTCATTGTGTCAGAGTTCTTTCCTTGAGATGCTTTGAGGTGCTGGGGGTCTTTTTCTGACAGTGATTTTACTTGGCAGGGAAGTTTTGCCTAGTATGCAAGAGCTATCCCAATAGCAACACTGTCATCTCTTGTACGGTGGGGATGGGGTTGGGTGGGGGTGGGGGTTCCATCTATAGAGCTGACGTTTTAAAGTTTCTTGGTGTGATAGAAGCATTGTTACCCCAAGATAAATGAGGAGGAGGAATAAATTTTGATAATTGCTATGTCTGTACAAACCACAATTATTGGATACACAGCTTCTCTTCCTCCTGCATTCTAATGAGAAGGAAGGATTCTACAAGGAAGATGGACTATTTGTGGCTAAGTAAGGAAGTTATGGATAGTGTCAAATTGAAAGAAAAGGTGTGCAATGTTGCGATCACTGATAGAACCAGTATATTTGACAAAAGGTGACTTTAAATAAATAAAGAAGGAGAAATTAAAATATAAGAAAACATAAGACTCAAAGACCTGAATATTCTTCTGCTGTTCCT
Organism: Mustelus asterias; assembly: GCF_964213995.1. NCBI lineage: Eukaryota > Metazoa > Chordata > Chondrichthyes > Carcharhiniformes > Triakidae > Mustelus > Mustelus asterias. Next base: position 143,868,532 of record NC_135802.1, on the reverse strand, counting down.
AATTTTTGTGTTTTTTTGTTCTCAGCTGCTACTTTTGTACAACCTAGGACATCTGGGTTAGGTTGATTGGCCATGATAAATTGACCCTAGTGTCAGGGGGATTAGCAGGGTAAATATGTGGGGTTATGAGAGTGGAGCCTGGGTGGGATTGTGGTTGGTGCAGACTCGATGGGCCGAATGGCTCCTTCTGCACTGTAGGGATTCTATGATTCTATGGTTCTATGATCTGCTTAGATTCACTATATTATACATGATAGGTGACAAGTTTTCAGTGTTTGCAAAGTTTATTTTTCTAACTCAACTGTCTTCAAAATATCTTTCAATTCATTTAGGGCCTTTAATTTGATCAGTGTTTTCCTAGGTATGTATTTGTTTTGTACTCAGCAGTACATCTTTTTAATGGCATTCCATTTGTCCTCAAGTATGTACTAATGAACAAGCTTCCAGTCAGTCTTTTTCCCTCATGTTCTTCAAATTGGTCTTACTGTAACTTCTGGAAATTGACCCTTTATGTCCCAGATTGTACTGGACTTAATCATGCCATGTTTACCAGCTGTGCTTCAACCTTTCTTTGATCTGGCAAATTACATGAGTCATTCACATCTCTAACAAAGACAGAGCAATTCTCCTCAGACTCAGGTCACCAGCTAAGTGGATCCATCTGCTGGCTTATGACTCTCATCTTTCTAACTCTGGCCTTGGAAGTATACAATGAGTCGATCTTAATCTTCAACCTAAAATTCATAGGAACCAGGGCCTTGATTCTCGGGCCCCGTACACCATGGGTGTAAATCCTGCTAAATCTCACAAGAGGACCATAGCAGGATTTGTGGCACTGAAATCTCAGTTTGAGATCTTCCCCAGAAAGGGTTTGAATCTGATTTACATGCATTTGAATTAATTGTAATATAGTTTTAATAATTTTTATATATATATTAATTTTAATACAGCTTAACGCCATTGCATCCGGCCCCACTGAATGTTCCCCCTGTCAGAATGTCATCACACCAGAGGGAATCACTACCTGTTTTCAAAAACCAGTCGTGATAACCACACCAGGGGCGCGGAGGTCAGTATAGAATCATAGAATCATAGAAACCCTACAGTGCAGAAGGAGGCCATTCGGCCCATCGAGTCTGCACCGACCACAATCCCACCCAGGCCCTACCCCCACATAATTTACCCGCTAATCCCTCTAACCTACGCATCCCAGGACTCTAAGGGGCAATTTTTTTAACCTGGCCAATCAACCTAACCCGCACATCTTTGGACTGTGGGAGGAAACCGGAGCACCCGGAGGAAACCCACGCAGACACGAGGAGAATGTGCAAACTCCACACAGACAGTGACCCAAGCCGGGATTCGAACCCGGGACCCTGGAGCTGTGAAGCAGCAGTGCTAACCACTGTGCTACCGTATAGCCCACAGGTGGTGCCTGCCACCCTGGCAATGCCAACTTAACAGTACAGGTTGGTGCTGCCAGGTTGGTGCTGCCAGGAACGGGCCCACTGTGTAACTCCATTGGGGGGGAGGGATTCCTTTTTGTGTGTGTGGGGGGCGGGGGGGTGATGGATGATGGCTGATGCCTGCAATGGGGATGAGGGGTGCCCAGATGCTGGTGGAAATTGGTAGGGGTGTTGGGGTGTCCCTCTTGCTTTTCTGGTGTTGAAGGGTGCAGTGTTCTGACCTTTCAGTAGTTGGGGGGGGTGTTGTCAGGGGAGTTGTCTTCCTACATCTGAGGGTTGGGCCCTGATGTTCATGGGGGGGGGGGGTTCCTGATGTTCATGGAGGGGGGATGAAAGGGGGCCTTTAACTTAACTTTGAGATTGGGGCACCTTTAAAAGTGGTGCCCCAACCTTGGAATCCCGGCTTTGCTGTTTAGGCCCCGCCCCACCTCCCCCAAGTTGGCTGTGTAAATCTTGTAAGAAGTTTAACAACACCAGGTTAAAATCCAACAGGTTTATTTGGTAGCAAAAGCCACACAAGCTTTCGGAGCTCCAAGCCCCTTCTTCAGGTGAGTCCCACTCAGGTGGGACTCATCTGAAGAAGGGACTTGGAGCTCCGAAAGCTTGTGTGGCTTTTGCTACCAAATAAACCTGTTGGACTTTAACCTGGTGTTGTTAAACTTCTTACTGTGTTTACCCCAGTCCAACGCCGGCATCTCCACATCATGTGTAAATCTTGCCAGCAGAGTGCTGTTTGATCAAACGAGAAAAGGCATCTGTGAGGCCGATGAGTTTCACACAGCTTCAAATGCCTGATCCAGCATTCTTTGCAATTGTGGTAAATTTCTGTCCCCTCAAATTACAGTGTTTCATAACAATGTTCATGATTGTGGTGTGCAGCCCAGTGCCGCTGTGCTTCTAAGTGGCTGTGTACTTATCAGGGGTCAGAGATGACAGGTTCGGCCCAATTGAAGCTTAGTTGCGCTTCTTAATGCCAATTCAGATCTCTTGAAGGTTGCAGCAGGTGGGGAAAGTGCTGCTACGAGAGTTTCTGAGCAAAGGAACAATGAAACAACGGAGGAGCAAATCAGAAAGTTCCCTGATTCTCAAATGCAACATGGAAGGTCTTAGTGCAGGAGGTGAAAAGAAGGCTAGAGGCCATCTCTTAAGGCACTTTAAGCAAGCATTTGGAAGGGAATGGGAGTAGATAGCCACAGAAGTCAATGCCAGGAGCCTGGCCCCAGGACCTGGATACAGTGTCAGAACAAGTTTAATGACCTTACACAAGTGATAAAGGTGACTGAATTTAACTTAAATCTCACAACTGCACAACTAACCTTACACTCGGCTCAATGCAGCACATCCCCATCAGTCACCCAACAATAATCGTTCGCAAACAGGAGACATGCATAGCATTCATAAGCTCCACCTCACCCTCACACAACTACTGCAAACCTCACACTCACAACTCAGTTTCCACATACTACTAGCTATTCAATTATGACAGGCACATTATGCAAACACATTGCAGCACACTCTGAGACTTCCCTTTCTCCCTTGCATGATCCGGTGATACACTAGGAGGTGGCACAAACAGGAGATAATAGCAAAGAACTATGGGGTGCATAAACATGGCTACATCTCCTCACTCCCTTGGAAATCAGGTTGCCCAGCATTGACATAGCCATCAATGAGGCCGAAGCAACTGGCGTTGCTGAAACCCAACTAGATGGGCGTATGTTCCTCCTGTACATGCACCATCCCAAATCCTACTTTCCCCTCAACCTGCTTTGTGGTTTGAACTACAGTTGGCAGACGGTGTGAGCCATGCATTTCTTACTTTTCACTTCCCCACCTTCCCACAACCCAACCTTCCCCTTCTGCATTTCTGCTTACAGTGTATTCAGAATTGCCATCTGGCTAGCCAGTGATACCTGAGAATAAAGGCTCAAAAGATGGATCATACCTCTACGGAAGAAACACCATCACGTGATCTGACTCATAGGAATTAAATGTCACATGGTTTGCCTATGCCTCCCATCTTGAACCGCTGCAGTTCTGAAGGTGTAGGGATGCCCACAGTGCTGTTACAGAGAGAGTGCCAGAATTTTTACCCAATGATAGTGGAAGAACAGCGATATATTTCCAAGTCAGGATGGTGAGTGATTTGCAGGGGTACCTCCAGGTGGTGGCACTCACTGGTATCTGCTGCCCTTGTCCATCTAGATGGTAGCAGTGTGGGGTTTCAAAGGTGCTGCCTAAGGAGTCTTGGTGAATTCCTGCAGTACATCTTGTAGATGGTACACACTGCTGCCACTGTGCCAGCGGTGAAGGGAGTGAATGTTTGTGGAAAGTGTGCCACAATTTGCAGTTGTGGAGCTGCTCTCATCCAGGCAAGTGGATCATCACACTTCCATCACGCTCCTGATTTGCGCCTTGTACATGGTGGAAGGACTTTGAGGAGTCAGGAGGTGAGATGCTTGCCACAGGATTCCTAGCCTCTGACCTGCTCTTGTAACCACCTGTATGTATATGGCTAGTTCAATTCAGTTTCTGGTGAACAGTAATCCCCAGGATGTTGATAGTGGGGTTGACCGTGATGGAATTGCATATTCAGGTATGAAAGGCTGTTCAAAGGATTGGCAAGGTTCAAAATGGCACTTCAGATCTTCGGTCGGTGTTACATACTTACTGATGCACAATCTGCTCACTCTGCATACTTCCAGCACACGTATGGATTAGCCATGCTATATCGCCCTTCAAAATTGTGACTGGCACAGGCCACAGCTGAAGTAGTCAACAGCAGAACCCCCACCATATATTCCATTTCCCAGCTTCTGTGGCACCAAAACAACAATGTTACGGAGATTAATTTTGCAGCTCTTTGGTATTCCCAATTCTCCAAAGGCAATCCAACTGCTGCTGTCACTTCTAATTGCACTTTTCACGATAGAGTGATCTTGGGATAAATGTTCCAGTCCCACCTGCCACAGGAAGTGTAGTGAGCAGGACAGGAAATTTGGCAGACGGCAGACCATCTAAAGGTCTGTTGACCCAGGGTGGCAAATTCCGGTCTTGGGGCATGCACAGCCAGGAAATCCTGCCCATTATTTCTTAGTAATGACAATACAAATTTGTGCTGTTAATTACTGTTTGAGCTTCCAATATAAAATAACTATTATTGGGTTAAAAATAAAGTTTATTTATTAGTCACAAGTAGGCTATTAACACTGCGATGAAGTTACTGTGAAAATCCCTAGTCGTCACGCTCCGGTGCCTGTTTGGGTACACTGAGGGAGAATTTAGCATGGCCAATGTGCCTAACCAGCACGTCTTTCAGACTGCGGGAGGAAACCAGAGCACCCAGAGGAAACCCACACAGACATGGGGAGAATATGCAGACTCCGCACAGACAGTGACTCAAGCCAGGATCTGAACCCGGGTCCCTGGTGCCGTAAGGCAGCAGTGCTAACAACTGTGCCACCGTGCCACCCAGGGTTGTGAGCTAAGTGTTTTCGGGTTTTGTAGTTTTTATATTATTGATACAATAAATAATTGGGTGATTGATACTTTTATTAGCTTGCAGTGAACTTATTTTCAACATTGGAGAAAGTTATGAATTAATTACTTTTTACAGCTTTTTTTAAAGACATTCCATTATACATTGTCTAGAACCAGTTAACCCTGTCATATATTGTGGGTCAATGGGGATGGAAGTGCCACAGCTTGGCAGAGGGAGCAAGAGGGCAATAGCATGGGGGAAAGGGCAGAGCCCGGCTTAGAGGGCATGAGTAGCCATATGGGTGAATGGGGGTGTAAGTTGGCATGGGAGCCACGAGGAGGACCCCTTTAAATTTACTTTCTAAGAGGTTCCCTCCTGCAGATTGGGATTCACAACTCCTCTGAGGGACTGTGAACCATGACTCTTTAAAAACCAGGCCCAACTCCATGAAAAATGCAGAGAACTAGGAGACTCCTATCTCTGCCATGGAGATGGCTAGATCGGGAATGACAGCTGCAGTCTTCTGATAGGAACCAGCTGCACACTTTAAATGCACTCCTGAAAATCAGCCCAGGAATGATTGGGAATGGGATCGGGAATCCTGAAACTAAGATTCACATGCGATTTCCAAGTCATCCCAACTCAGTGAAAATCCAGACCACAATCTTAATATTTGCTGTTTCAAAGTCAATATAAATGCACCTTTAGACAAGTTTTCTTCACAGTTAATTGCATTGATTTCAAACTTGTGCAACAAACATCTGAATTGAGCAGTAAGTTGGGAAGGCTAATATCCAGTACACATTGCTAATATAAATAGCGAGTAGAAAGTAATACATTAAAGTTGGACATAAATAAAATCACAGATGCTGGAAAAATATGATAGGACAAAAGGGCCAAGAGGAAAGCAGAATTATGAAGGACCCAAACTTTTCATTTTAATTAAAGCTGTTTATATGTTTTCCCATTAAATTTATCCTTCTCTTCCTGTTAGAGATTTGGATTCGCTGCTTAGGTACAATTCCTGGCTGACGATCAGAAAATTATCCCAATCACCATTGTTCATCTAGAAGCCTGTACTGCAGTACACTGCTCAGCAATAGAAGAAATCAGAGTCAAACCTGATTCCATCCTCTAGTTAATGCAGAGAGACCACAGGGGCAATTCTCCAGCCCCACCCGTGCAGGCAGGCACAAGTTGCATTATGGCTGGAGACTTTCACGAAAGGGTCCATAGCACCATTTGTTTCGGGAGAACTCATTTTGAGATTCTCCCTGCCTCCGGCTGGCGACATAAGCTGCTTCATGCGCAGTGATGGGGGATTTCCCGATGAGATGCAGGGGAGGCTTTGATACCGGCAATAAGGGGGGGTTTGCTTTAAAGATTAATCTGAGATCGGGGCACCCTTTCTGATCTGAAAGCAATCTGCCTTGCGAGTGTCTTTAGACTCTGCTCCTCTCAATGTTAGCACAAATCACCCTCCTCCAAAAAAATGACTAAAGGTCCGATTTTACCAAAAGTTCACGCCCGTTTTCGGGCGCGAAATCACAGTAAAGTCAGGCGTCAGGCCTTTAATGCGATCTGCACCCGAATCCGAGCAGATCGCGGCTTTACCAACACCCGATTCGGGCACGGGTCCAGTCCGCGCCCAAATTGGGCGGCCCGACAATTTAATGCATTTAAATCGACTTAATGAACCGCGCGCCCAACTCTACCGCCAAATCCCACTTTACCGTCTTCTGGTCTGTTCCGGATCCGCGCTGTAAACGACCTGCAGAATAAAAATCCGAAAGGGATTTCTATTCTGCAGGGGAACCTCCGAAGCCCAGTCAAAAATTTGGGGGATATATATTTTGAAATGTTTTCCCAAATTTTTGACTGTCAGGTTCTTAGTTCCTGCGATTATAATTTTGACATTATCTTCCAAAGGGAATTCCTCTAATTCTGTGCAATGTTCAGATGAAAACAAGATGAAAGAAAGGATCCAAGGCTGCTCCAGAGGCAGATTAGTTGCACCCAACGTTGCCCATGCAAATCACATTCATAAGTAGGGGCACATCTGCCATGGAATGTGAGAGAAGAGTTGCCAATACAAACTTCTTTTCACTATGGTTGATTTCCCAGATTTAGTAATCTCCTTGAATCTTATTTCCAACCAATTTCCACCACGGGGACTATTCTTCCAAGTTCACCATATGACTCTGAATATTTGAGCACCTGGCTCATAGCTACAGGGACATCAACAGTCCAGTTACAGATCACAAATGTATTATACAGGTCACTAATTGCTCACTAGGACACTGTAGTTTAATTACCTTTCCCATAGATAATTAGGCAGCACAAAGAAGATGCTACATTATTTTCAGATTGAAAGATTCTCCCAAGTCTATTCTCCCCCCCCTCTCTGCTCTCTCTGCTGTTTTTTTCATTCGCGCCCGGGCGCCTTGCCTCAGATTTTTTTTCGAACTTCACATGCGCAGTTCAGAGCTCCGATCGTTCCAGCAGCACTAAGCACCGCCAACAGCGCGCATCGGGCCGGAGCCAGCAAAAAGCGTATGGGCGCGCTGCAAAGAGGATTCCGGGCTCGGATCTGTATTACGCCTGGATCCGGCCCTTAGACTCCAAATGGTAAAATCGGGCCCTAAGAATCACAATCAGGATTGCGCCAACCGAGCCGACAGGAATTACACCGCGTTTCGCATTGGAAGTGGCACAAATTCCCTGATGCTGTATACCCCGCTACTGCTGCCAGTGAGAACGGAGAATTTGGCACTCAGCCAAATCTCCATTCACTGCAGCAGAACTGGAGAATCCCAGCCGTGGGTGAGGTTGAAGAATTCCGGCCTCAGTCATTTTTTTGGAGTATTGTGCCTTACAAGGAAAGTTTCAATTATCACTTTGACTGATTCCAGTGAGCACTGGAAATTGAAGCTATAATATCGCTGGTCTATAAGGTCCAATTACATATTTTATAAGTTTAACACACTGAAGAAGCTACAATTGTTTTAAATGTCCAATTTGGTAACATCAAGATACACATAAACTTTACAAAACAACTCTTTTTGGGGAGACAGTAATTTCCCTAACTTTGACACTCTCTAATTTTGAAGGAATTTCAAAAAATATTATTGCAGTATGATGTTAGTAGTTGCTACCACAATATGTAAAGCATTGGAGATGGAGCTTTAAAAAAATGGAAACCATACCAGAACTATTTTAATCAAAAGAGACAGCTTATTGCTCAATAGAATGGAATAGTTCAACAGCCTTAGTTCTGCACAGTTTATTTTCCACAGCCATGTCAGGATCTTTCCAATTAAGTCTTCTGCTATTAATCTCAATTTCAACATTTGTTAATATATAATCTTCAAAACTTTTGCTCATACCTTCAATGTATCAACTGATTTAATAAGCTTCAGCTGTTGATGTTTGGGAGTTTATAATTAAGAAATAACTCTTGGCATTTACTAATCTGATGATTACTTTGCAGGAAATATAAAAAAATGAATTTCCAACATGTGACTACACTGCAGTCGCAATTATTTATTTGCACGGAATGGGAGTAAAATATTTTAGTTTAAATGAATAACGTTAGGCATTTATCTATGCTGTAACCACGTATTATTCATCCTATATCTCCTACTGGTGGAATTGGTTTAGGAACATAGAAACAATAATAGGCCAATGAGGTCTGTTGGAGAGTTAGGAGGTGAGGAGTACTTCCCCAGAGCCAGTCGAAGACACAAGTCAGGAGTGGAATGGAATACAAGGAATACTCTCCACTTGGCAGATAAGTACAGTTTGAACAGCACTCAAAGAGCTTGACATCACCCAGGGGGATGAAGCAGCTTGCTAGATTGCACTACTTGAAATATTCAGGGAATATTTCACCCTCTTCATGGTGTGTTTGGTGGTGGCAGGAGGCGGCGCCTGCTCACTAGTGGTGGAATCTTATGGTCCCACCGTCGTCAACCAAGTTTCCCGTTGTATATGCTCCTCGCCGCTGGGAAGCAAGTGACGGGTGCACTGTCAGTGGAACCGTAAGATCCTGGCGGCATCTGAACGAAAGCAAGATTTCAGCAAATGTCTCCCTACCAGTAGTACACAGTGACATCTACAAGGTGCACTGTAGCAACTCGCCAAACCTCCTTCAACAGCACCTTGCAAACCTGTGAGCTCCACTACCTCGGAGGACAAGGGCAGCAGATGCATTGGTACAATTCTATTTACAAGTTCTCTTCCAAGCCACACAGCATCCTGACTTGGAACTACACAGCTGTTTTTGCTGGATCAAAAATTTTAACTTCCTTCCGAACAACACAGTGAATGTATCTACACCAGATGGGCTACAGCGGTTCAAGAAGTTGATTCAAGGGCAGATATGATTGGGTAACTGATGCGCGATATAACTCACGAGGCTAGAGATGCTCGAGGAAATAAAGGCTTTTATTGACTACTACAATAGAGCTACCATATATAATACACGATCCCAGACTGAGGGGTCCCAGACAGAGCAGTGACCTTTATACCTCTCCCAGGAGGCGGAGCCCGACTGGGATGTACCATAATAACTATAATACAGGTAGAACAGCCCAACCCTAACCCCAACAGTAACATGTAGAACAACCCACCCCTAACCCCAACAGCAACATATATACAGACTCATAGTACTGGCCAGACCCTGGCTCAGTACTACCTGGTGGGAACCAACGATGGTTCACTACATTCACCCCTCCTTTGAAGACAAAGGCCGGTGGGGTACAAAAAAAAACACAGAACAATTGGTCATCAGTCTATAAGTTCAGACGGTCAGGGGGACCGCACCGTCGTTGTGACCTCCTCAACACCGGCGATGACACCGGAGTAGGCACTCGCGGTGGCGTTCTCCCCAAGGCGGTGTCCAATGGCTCCTCCAATGCCTCACGGGCCAGTTGACCCCGAGGTGGTGACAATCCACTGAGCTCGGACACGCCTTGAAGTGGTGACCATCTCCTGGACTCAGGCAAGCTGTACATGGGAGTAAAAGGGTTAAGTGATGGTCCCGATGCTGCCCGCGCCGTGTCAGGAGGGGAAACAATAGTTGGGGGGTCTCTAACAGGAGGTATGGGAGCGACAGGGGTTTCCAAGCCCCCTGCTGGCGCCAGGTCTCGAATCGAGACCGTGTCCTCTCGCCCGTCAGGGTATGCCACATAGGCATACTGAGGGTTGGCATGGAGGAGATGGACCTGTTCAACCAAAGGGTCGGACTTGCGGGCCCTAACATGTCGCCGCAGGAGGACAGGTCCTGAGTACGTCAACCAAGACGGTAATGAGGTCCCAGAGGAAGACTTCCGAGGGAATGAAAACAGCCTCTCATGGGGAGTAGCGTTGGTTGCCGTACACAGGAGTGAGCGTATGGTCTATAAGGTCCAATTACATATTTTATAAGTTTAACACACTTAAACTCTCCACCTATAATTACGACATCATGTATCGTCCAGGGAAACTCAACGAGCCCTCGGATGCCCTGTCGCGTGGAACATGCGCCAGTATGCAGGAGAATCAGGGAGCACCTCTTGCCAACAGGAGACTGGAAGGCTTTTTGACTTCAACGCCAGTAAGACAGCCTTCCAGACTGTAGCATTCTCACGTTCCACCTGTCCGTTACCCCTAGGGTTGTAGCTCGTGGTTCTACTAGAGGCAATCCCGTATGAGAGCAGGTATTACCTCAAGTCATCGCTCATGAACGACGAGCCCCTATCGCTGTGGATGTAACAGGGGTACCCGAACAGGGTGAAAAGATCACGAAATGCCTTGATAACCGTGGCAGCGGACGTATCAGAACAGGGAATGACAAAAGGGAATCGTGAGTACTCATCAATGATATTGAGGAAGTACACATTCCGATCTGTCGAGGGAAGGGGGCCCTTAAAGTCCACACTCAGTCTTTCGAAGGGACGAGTGGCCTTAACGTGTTGTGCCCTGTCAGGTCGGTAAAAGTGTGGTTTGCATTCCGCCCATACCCGGCAGCTTCTAGTTATGGACCTGACATCCTCCACCGAGTAGGGTAGATTCCGGGCTTTTACGAAGTGGTAGAGCCAAGTGACCCCTGGATGGCAGAGGTCATTATGGAGAGCCTGCAAATGATTCTCCTGCATACTGGCGCATGTTCCACGCGACAGGGCATCCGAGGGCTCGTTGAGTTTCCCTGGACGATACATGATGTCGTAATTATAGGTGGAGAGTTCGATTCTCCACCTCAAGATCTTATCGTTCTTGATCTTGCCCCGTAACGTGTTATTGAACATGAACGCCACGGACCGCTGGTCCGTGATCAGGGTGAACCGTTTTCCCGCCAAGTAATGGCGCCAATGCCGGACGGCCTCCACAATGGCCTGGGCCTCCTTTCCCACCGCTGAATGTCGAATTTCGGGGCCTTGGAGGGTGCGAGAAAAAAAGGCGACGGGCCTGCCCGCCTGGTTAAGTGTGGCGGCCAGGGCGAAATCAGATGCATCGCTCTCTACCTGGAAGGGGATGGACTCATCGATAGCGTGCATCGTGGCTTTCGCGATGTCGGCTTTTAGTGTTTCAAAGGCCAAACGAGCCTCTGGTGCTAGGGGAAAAGAGGTAGACTTGATGAACGGACGGGCTTTGTCCGCGTAATTGGGAACCCACTGTGCGTAGTAAGAGAAGAAGCCTAAGCATCTTCTCAGTGCTTTTGCGCTAGTGGGCAGGAGAAGTTCGAGGAGGGGACGCATACGGTCTGGATCAGGGCCAATGACCCCGTTTTCCACCACGTATCCGAGGATAGCTAGGCGGCGCGTGCGAAATACACACTTCTCCCTGTTGTAGGTCAGATTCAGGCGAGATGCAGTGCGTAGGAACCTGAGGAGGTTGGTATCGTGGTCCTGCTGGTCATGGCTGCAGATGGTGATGTTATCCAGGTACGGGAAGGTAGCCCGCAGTCCGTTATGGTCCACCATTCAGTCCATAGCACGCTGGAAGACCGAGACCCCATTGGTGACCCCAAAAGGAACCCTTAGAAAATGGTACAAGCGACCATCCGCCTCAAAAGCCGTGTATTGTCGGTCCTCTGGGCGAATGGGGAGCTGGTGGTAGGCAGACTTTAGGTCGATGGTGGAGAACACCCGGTACTGCGCAATCTGGTTGACCATGTCAGAAATGCGCGGGAGGGGATACGCATCCAGCTGCGTGTATCTATTAATGGTCTGACTATAGTCAATGACCATCCGGGGTTTGTTCCCACTCTTGACCACCACGACCTGCGCTCTCCAAGGACTAGCGCTAGGTTGTATGATCCCTTCCTTGAGGAGCCGCTGAACCTCAGATCGAATGAAGATCCGATCCTCCGCACTGTAACACCTACTCTTAGTCGCGATGGGCTTGCAGCCTGGCACGAGATTCTGGAATAGGGAGGATGTGGTAATCTTAAGCGTCGAGAGGCTACAGGTGGAGCGCGTTGGACAATTTGGAGGCTGCAGTTCTCCCACTGAAAGCGGAGGGAGTGGCCCACCGTACTGTAGGGTTACACTCTTCAAGTGGACCATGAAATTTAGTCCGAGGAGTATTGGCGCGCAAAGGTGCGGTAACACCAGGAGCTTGAAGCTCTCATAAACCGTGCCCTGCACCGTTAGATTTACCACGCAACTCCCTAGCACGGTGACAGACCGGGACCTTGGCACCATTGAAATTGTCTGCTTGACAGGCTGGATCTGGAGGCCACACCGCTTCACGGCGTCTGGGTGAATAAAGCTCTCCGTGCTCCCGCTGTCAAACAGACAATAAATCGTGCGTTTGTTTACCTGTATGTCCATCATGGACTTGTCGAGTCTGTGAGGCTTTGCCTGGTCCAGGATGATCGACGCCACCATTGGTTCATGAGCGCCACTGCAGGCAGCTGAGATGGATGATGATGATCCCTGCTGGTCATTCGCGGTCGGTGCCGACCAAAATGGCTGCTCCCATAGGTCGCACGTGAGCGATGGCGCCAAAATCAGCGACCCCTGGTGGTCACGCGTCTCTTGCGACTCCGTAGTCTGGAATGGCGACGTCCTAGCCTCGCACGTGGAAGAAACCCTTGACGATGCCAACGACGAGGAACCCAGCTCCGGGGAGTCGCACGCCGCACTGCTGTTCCTGGAAGTAAGTTTGGATCGACATACCTTCGAATAATGCCCCTTCTTGCTGCAGGCGGAGCACAACACCGCTTTAGCGGGACATCGCTGCCGAGTGTGCTTCACTCCTCCACAGAAGTAACCATCGCCAGGCCCGAGGGTGGGCACGCCATCACGCAGCTTTTCGGACCCGCTGGACGAAGTGGGATCTGTGACTGCTCCTGCCACGCTGTCTCCACGTGGTCTTCGGGATACATCGTCAGGCTTTTGGAGGCCGTTTCTAGCGTATCCGCTAGCTCTATAGACTTAGTGAGATCGAGATTACCTTGCTCCAACAGTCGAAGTTGGATATAAGACGATCCGATTCCCGCCACAAACGCATCTCGAGCGAGGTCGTTCATGTTCTGGTCTGCCCGACACTGCTTTGCAGTTACAGCCCCTGGCTAGCTGTAGGAGCTCGCACACGTACTGTTCCGTCATTTCGCCGGGCTGCCATCGTCGAGTGGCTAAGAGATATCGAGCATGCATCTCGTTTGGCGGTTTAATGTAGCGCTTCTTAAGAAGCTCGAGGGCCCCTTTGTAGTCGGTGGCCGCACGGATCGCTAAATATACAGCGTCGCTTACCCTCACGTGGAGGACCCGGAGTCTGTCGTCGTCCGTGGTGACCACTGCGGAGGCTTCGAGGTAATCCTGAAAACATTTCAACCAGTGGTCGAAGGTGTTGGAGACGCCCGCCGCACATGGGTCCAGCGTAAGACGTTCGGGTTTAAGCATTTGCTCCATGCTCTCTGTATCGTTTTCTTTTTTTTTCAACGACGAGAGTTCAATTAGTAGTCAATAAAATTGATGCGCGATATAACTCACGAGGCTAGAGATGCTCGAGGAAATAAAGGCTTTTATTGACTACTACAATAGAGCTACCATATATAATACACGATCCCAGACTGAGGGATCCCAGACAGAGAAGTGACCTTTATACCTCTCCCAGGAGGCGGAGCCCGACTGGGATGTACCATAATAACTATAATACAGGTAGAACAGCCCAACCCTAACCCCAACAGTAACATGAAGAACAACCCAACCCTAACCCCAACAGCAACATATATACAGACTCATAGTACTGGCCAGACCCTGGCTCAGTACTACCTGGTGGGAACCAACGATGGTTCACCACAGTAACAAATGCTGGCCTTGTCCAAGAAAGAACAACAAAAAATCCGTCATGCTATTGGCCATTCATTTAAATCATAGCTGATCTGAATCTTAACTCCACCAAGAGCCACACTGCATCCACCCCACTTGCTTAACAAAATATCACCTCAGTTTTGAAAGCCTCGGCAGTTTCGTAGGGAGGTATTTCCAGGTTGACACTATCCTTTGTCTGAAGTATTTTCTGGCTGCACCATTGAACAGCCTAACTCTAATTTTAAGGTTATGCCCCTTTGTTCTGCACTTCAGGGCAAATCAGTTCTCTCTGTCTATCCTATCAAATCCTTTAATAATCATAGAAACTTCAATTAGATCATCACTTAATTGTTCAAAATAATACAAGCCCGATCTACTAGCCTGTCCTCCTGTTTTAACATTTTTGGCCTGGTATCATCCTGGTAAATTTGCGTTGTGCCCCCTTCAAAGCCATTTTATTCTTCCTGTGATGTGGTGCCCAGTTTTAAAAGCAGAATCCAGATTGGATCCAATCCAGAGCTTTGTAATATAACTTCCATCCATACTTCATTGTTCATGAGACAAAGATCAACATTGCATTGTCCTTTTTAATTATCTTTTATTGCTTTTGTTGCTTTATTGGTTTCTGCCCTTGATCCCTAAATCTCTCAGATCATTCACAGTTGTTAATTTCTCACTATTTAGAAAATACCCTAATATATCTTTCTGAGATCCAAAGCAGATGACTTCATCCTTCCCCCATATTAAACTTAATCTTCTACCATGTTGCCCACCCACTCATTCTATCAATGTCCCTTTGCATCTCTGTACTGCAATCTAAGGCAACTTGCTTGGGCCCAGATTTTCGTTCTTGTGTCAGATGTGCAGACGGGAGAATTTCTGGCTCTGCAAACCTGACCTTTAAAGGTGGCTGCCCACAGTTTGGACTTTCATTCTGGGGGTTGGGGTGGGTGAGAGGTGTTGGATTGCATTCGAGGTTGGGCCCAGCACCCCAGTAATGAGTGTGGAGGCTATTAGATGCGGAGTTGGGCTGTGCAGAAGGCCTCCCTCTGTGCTCTTTATTTTATTCTTTCTTTCATTTAATTCAACAAAAGAGCTCTCCAGCCCTCACCCCTCTCACACTCCCCCCTGCTCCATTCATGCCAATCTCATGCCACCACCACCCAGCTCTCATGGCAACTCATACATTCTATGCCCACCCACCATGCTCACCTGTCTCTGTAAACCTTGCACGTGCAAGCCCCAGCTATACTCTCATCCTGTTCCCATGAAAAGGAAGTACCATGTTTGGTGGCGGGGTTAGAATTTTAGAACATTTTCTGGGCCTTAGTATATTTAAATCTTTGCTAAGTATAGCCATGACACCACTACAAATCTCTGACCGACACCATGGGTCGTATTTATGATTCCCATTGGAGGTCGGACTAGAGGCAAGATTACAGGAAGGCAGGAAAATCATCTTCAGAGAGCAGTTTACCAGATGTTGCTGCCTCTGGATCATATTGCTTCAGGCATGTATTGGGAAGAGGGAAGGTGGGTAGCCTATTAAGTCAATTAAGGGCCAATTAAGGCCAATGTTCTGAGGTTGACAGGAATTCTGTAGATGGTCAATGGGCAACCCATGGTGACAGAAGTCCAGCCCAAGGATAGAGGCAGCCTCCTAGCAGTAGATCAGAGAGGTCAGCGTTTCATCCAACTGACAGCTGTGGCCAGTTTTATTCTCACCATCTTAAAATTTTCAGAGGGCCACCTCTATCTTGAGGCATCTTCTTTCCCTCTACTGTTTACATCAGCAGCTCCCACCTCTGACAGTGTGGCTGCCTAACTCTCAGGACAATGGAGGGGGTGGCATCCATACTCAGTAATTGGCAGTCGCACCAGCTGAGATGGGAGCTGCTGATCTGAAGATGGAGAAGGCCAGGTAAATTTATTTTAGTTTAAAATGCTTGCCTCCCCATCTCCCCCCTCCCCCCGAACCTAAAGGGACAACTCCTTGAGGGGACAGGCAGTAACTCCAGCACCAGTATGGGTTTGGGGGAGGGGGGGTCCTCTGGAGTTCAACTAAAGCATCCCCCCCCATCACTTCTCACCTTGAGTCCCCCACCACGGCATGATCCAGCCCAACATGGGCAGTCTGCATTGCTGTTTGAAAAACCCTGGGGACATGAGACCCATAGTTAACAATACTTGGCCTGAATTGGTTGCCCACATGAGCCAGTCTGATTGAAATGGCTCAGGGTTAGAATTGTGGCAGCAAACCAGCAATTATGGATACAAATTGGGCAGTTGCCTGCCTCCAATTCTAACCCCACACCAGGTTGTCTCCTGAGAGAGAGAGACCAAGTCAGAATTACGTCCTGTCAACCTATCTACCCACTTGTGCTCCTGAGGAGGTCTCCCAGGCCCATGAACATCAGGGCTAGAATCAGTAACAAAGGAGAAAATAGGTTAGGGCTGCTTAGGGCAATTCTGTTCTTGTGTCAGTTTCAAACAAACACACTCTGGAAATAAGGGCCCAGTGTATTTTTAAGTCCCAGGACTTATTTCAATGCTGGCAGCTGACTTCTCATTTCCAGAGGGAAGTTGATAAAAAGCGATATAAATTCACGTGGCCTGGAGGCCAGCCATGAAGCAGGTAAATCTAGGGGAGCGGAGGGGAGGGAAGGAGCACTGAGGCAGGAGTAGTGTAAGATTTCCCCGTGGGACCAGGAGGACTATTATTGTACAGCTGAGCTTTATCAGGAGATAATTCCTTTCAAAATCTGAATCTTATCTTTCTGAGTTTCTTCTGTATTGTGCTGGGTCAGCTTGGCAGGAAGATCACTGCCATTTCCCTCAGGAAGATCACTGCCATTTCCCTCAGGAACACACATAAAAATTGTGGTCAAGTTCTGATGATGTCATCAAGACCTTTCGTACACAAAATAGCTTACTAGGTTTGGGTAATCGTCTTTGCCCCCAGCTCAGCGGAACAGCTGGATATCTTGGCTTGTTGCTTGGTTTCTGCCATGCATACAGGGTTAACATCTCTGAAATGGAAGATTCCTGATTAATCATTATGAATTATTTATTTCAATGATCTGTAATAGAAATTTCCATAATGGGTACTGTTGGACTGAAACTATTTGATTAAGTACTTTTTTGGATCATTCTTGGATCCTCCCATAGCCTCGGATGTTATTTTCTCTATGCTGTTCCATGCATTCCCAATTTCCATTGCTCCACCATTAATGACTGTGCTTTCAGATGTGTGAGCCTTGAACATCTGGAATTCACTCCCAAAACCAATCCATCACTCTCTTCATTAAAGAGACTCCATAAAACTTTCCTCTTTCACCAAAATTTTGGACATTTATCTTGATCCCTCCTTTTGTGGCTTGATAGCAACACCTGATTATTAGCACACCTATCAAGTGCCTTGCATGCTTTGCTAAAGGTGCTATACAAATAAAAATAATTGTTGTTGGGCTATTGAAAACCAACGATGAGCATAGGTTGAGTCAATATAAATTCAATTATAAAACCATGTAAATTAGGCATTTAAAAATCCTTACTCACATAACTCCAGCAAGGCCAGTTTGAGTAAATTATACAACATCCAGCTCATGAGGATGAGGGAAGAATTGCTGTGGAATGATTGAAAAGACAGCCGGTACTTTAAAAGCCTGAACAGTCACAGCTGGTAGAATTGAAACCACAAAAGGCTCAATTGGACAGCAGCTGGATAAATAATGCTCCCAAGGGAGTGAGATCCGGCAAGAAGAAAAGAAAAGCCGACAAAAGGTTCAGGGAGCTAGGTAATGTTAGAAATCTAGAAGAGTAAGGTTCACAAAAGAGGTGGAATGTCTTGTGAAAAGGAAGAGGGAAGCTTATGTAGGGATGAGGAAACAAGGTTCAGATGGCTTGATTGAGGGTTACAAGTTAGCAAGGAATGAGCTGAAAAAGGGGCTTAGGAGAGCTAGGAGGGGACATGAGAAGTCCTTGGCGGGTCGGATCAAGGAAAACCCCAAGGCTTTTTACTCTTATGTGAGGAATAAAAGAATGACCAGGGTGAGGTTAGGGCCGGTCAAGGACAGTAGTGGGAACTTGTGTATGGAGTCAGTAGAGATAGGCGAGGTGATGAATGAATACTTTTCTTCAGTGTTCACCAAGGAGAGGGGCCATGTTTTTGAGGAAGAGAAGGTGTTACAGGCTAATAGGCTGGAGGAAATAGATGTTCGGAGGGAGGATGTCTTGGCAGTTTTGAATAAACTGAAGGTCGATAAGTCCCCTGGGCCTGATGAAATGTATCCTAGGATTCTTTGGGAGGCAAGGGATGAGATTGCAGAGCCTTTGGCGTTGATCTTTGGGTCCTCGCTGTCCACGGGGATGGTGCCAGAGGACTGGAGAATGGCGAATGTTGTTCCTCTGTTTAAGAAAGGGAATAGAAATGACCCTGGTAATTATAGACCGGTTAGTCTTACTTCGGTGGTTGGTAAATTGATGGAAAGGGTCCTTAGGGATGGGATTTACGACCATTTAGAAAGATGCGGATTAATCCGAGATAGTCAGCACGGATTCGTGAAGGGCAAGTCGTGCCTCACAAATTTGATAGAATTTTTTGAGGAGGTAACTAAGTGTGTTGATGAAGGTAGGGCAGTTGATGTCATATACATGGATTTTAGTAAGGCGTTTGATAAGGTCCCCCATGGTCGGCTTATGATGAAAGTGAGGAGGTGTGGGATAGAGGGAAAGTTGGCCGATTGGATAGGTAACTGGCTGTCTGACCGAAGACAGAGGGTGGTGGTCAATGGAAAATTTTCGGATTGGAGGCAGGTTGCTAGCGGTGTGCCGCAGGGATCGGTGCTTGGTCCTCTGCTCTTTGTGATTTTTATTAATGACTTAGAGGAGGGGGCTGAAGGGTGGATCAGTAAATTTGCTGATGACACCAAGATTGGTGGAGTAGTGGATGAGGTGGAGGGCTGTTGTAGGCTGCAAAGAGACATAGATAGGATGCAAAGCTGGGCTGCAAAATGGCAAATGGAGTTTAACCCTGATAAATGTGAGGTGATTCATTTTGGT
This sequence comes from Mustelus asterias, assembly GCF_964213995.1. NCBI lineage: Eukaryota > Metazoa > Chordata > Chondrichthyes > Carcharhiniformes > Triakidae > Mustelus > Mustelus asterias. Next base: position 143,849,225 of record NC_135802.1, on the reverse strand, counting down.
AGGACTAATTTAAATGTGGATTACAGGGTCAAAGGTAGGGTTCTGAAGACTGTGGAGGAACAGAGAGATCTTGGGGTCCATATCCACAGATCTCTAAAGGTTGCCAGTCAAGTGGATAGAGCTGTGAAGGCGGCCTATAGTGTGTTAGCTTTTATTAACAGGGGGTTGGAGTTTAAGAGCCGTGGGGTTATGCTGCAACTGTACAGGACCTTGGTGAGACCACATTTGGAATATTGTGTGCAGTTCTGGTCACCTCACTATAGGAAGGATGTGGAAGCGCTGGAAGGAGTGCAGAGGAGATTTACCAGGATGCTGCCTGGTTTGGAGGGTAGGTCATATGAGGAAAGGTTGAGGGAGCTAGGGCTGTTCTCTCTGGAGCGGAGGAGGCTGAGGGGAGACTTAATAGAGGTGTATAAAATGATGAAGGGGATAGATAGAGTGAACGTTCAAAGACTATTTCCTCGGGTGGATGGAGCTATTACAAGGGGGCATAACTATAGGGTTCGTGGTGGGAGATACAGGACGGATATCAGAGGTAGGTTCTTTACGCAGAGAGTGGTTGGGGTGTGGAATGGACTGCCTGCAGTGATAGTGGAGTCAGACACTTTAGAAACATTTAAGCGGTTATTGGATAGGCACATGGAGCACACCAGGATGATAGGGAGTGGGATAGCTTGATCTTGGTTTCAGATAAAGCTCGGCACAACATCGTGGGCCGAAGGGCCTGTTCTGTGCTGTACTGTTCTATGTTCTATGTTCTATGTTCTAGTATACGACTAGTAGGAAGGAACTTAAGAGGGAAATTAGAAGAGCAAGAAGGGGTCATGAGAAGGCCTTGGCAGACAGGATAAAGGAAAACCCCAAGGCATTCTACAAGTAAAGGAAAACCCCAAGGCATTCTACAAGTATGTTAAGAGCAAGAGGATAAGATGTGAAGGAATAGGACCTATCAAATGTGACAGGGGGAAAGTCTGTATAGAACTGGTAGAAATGGCAGAGGTACTCAATGAATACTTTGCTTCAGTATTCACAGTGGAAAAAGATATTGGTAGTTGCAGTGCAGACTTGCATTGGACTGAGAAGATTGAGCATGTGGACATTAGGAAAGAGGATGTGTTGGAGCTTTTGAAAAGCATTAAGTTAGATAAATCGCTGGGACCAGATGGGATGTACCCCAGGTTACTGTGGGAGGCGAGGGAAGAGATTGCTGAGCCTCTGACGATGATCTTTGCGTCATCAATGGAGACGGGAGAGGTTCCGGAGGATTGGAGGATTGCGGATGTGGTTCCATTATTCAAGAAAGGGAGAAGAGATAGCCTGGGAAATTATAGACCAGTGAGTCTAACCTCAGTGGTTGGTAAGTTGATGGAGAAGATCCTGAGAAGCAGGATTTATGAACATCTGGAGAGGAATAGTATGATCAGAAATAGCCAGCACGGCTTTGTCCAAGGCAGATCATGCCTTACGAGCCTAATTGAATTTTTTGAAGATGACACTAGACACATAGATAAGGGAAGAGCGGTAGATGTAGTTTATATGGATTTCAGCAAGGCGTTAGGTAAGGTGTCCCATGCGAGGCTCATTGAGAAAGTGAAGGGGCATGGGATACAAGGAGACATTACTTTGTGGATTCAGAACTGGCTTGCCCACAGAAGGCAAAGAGTGGTTGTAGATGGGTCTTTTTCAGCATGGAGGTCGGTCACCAATGGAGTGCCCCAGGGATCTGTTCTGGGACCCTTGCTCTTTGTGATTTTTATAAATGATCTGGATGAGGAAGTGGAAGGATGAGTTGGCAAGTTTGCTGATGACACACAGGTTGGTGGGGTTGTGGATAGTGTAGAGAGATGTCAGCAGTTGCAACGAGACATAGATAAGATGCAAGACTGGGCGGAGAAGTGGCAGATGGACTTCAACCCAGATAAGTGTGTGATGGTTAATTTTGGCAGGTCGAAAAGATGAAAGAATATAATAGAACCATAGAACCATAGAAAATTACAGCTCAGAAACAGGCCTTTTGGCCCTTCTTGTCTGTGCCGAACCATTTTTTGTCTAGTCCCACTGACCTGCACTTGGACCATATCCCTCCACACCCCTCTCATCCATGAACCCATCCAAGTTTTTCTTAAATGTTAAAAGTGCATTTACCACTTTATCCGGCAGCTCATTCCACACTCCCACCACTCTCTGCGTGAAGAAGCCCCCCCTAATATTCCCTTTAAACTTTTCTCCTTTCACCCTTAACCCATGCCCTCTGGTTTTTTTCTCCCCTAGCCTCAGCGGAAAAAGCCTGCTTGCATTCACTCTACCTATACCCATCAAAATCTTATACACCTCTATCAAATCTCCCCTCAATCTTCTACGCTCCAGGGAATAAAGTCCCAACCTATTCAATCTCTCTCTGTAACTCAGCTTCTCAAGTCCCGGCAACATCCTTGTGAACCTTCTCTGCACTCTTTCAACCTTATTTACATCCTTCCTGTAACTAGGTGACCAAAACTGTACACAATACTCCAAATTCGGCCTCACCAATGCCTTATATAACCTTACCATAACACTCCAACTTTTATACTCGATATTCCAATTTATAAAGGCCAATGTACCAAAGGCACTCTTTACGACCCTATCCACCTGTGACGTCACTTTTAGGGAATTCTGTACCTGTATTCCCAGATCCCTCTGTTCAACTGCACTCTTCAGAGTCCTACCATTTACCCTGTACGTTCTACTTTGGTTTGTCCTTCCAAAGTGCAATATCTCACACTTGTCTGCGTTAAATTCCATTTGCCATTTTTCAGCCCATTTTTCTAGTTGGTCCAAATCCCTCTGCAAGCTTTGAAAACCTTCCTCACTGTCCACTACACCTCCAATCTTTGTATCATCAGCAAACTTGCTGATCCAATTTACCACATTATCATCCAGATCATTGATATAGATGACAAACAACAATGGACCCAACACCGATCCCTGCGGCACACCACTAGTCACAGGCCTCCACTCAGAGAAGCAATCCTCCACAACCACTCTCTGGCTTCTTCCATTGAGCCAGTGTCTAATCCAATTTACTACCTCCCCATGTATACCTAGCGACTGAACCTTCCTAACTAACCTCCCATGAGGGACCTTGTCAAAGGCCTTGCTGAAATCCAGGTAGACAACATCCACCGCCTTCCCTTCATCCACTTTCCTGGTAACCTCCTCGAAAAACTCTAATAGATTGGTCAAACATGACCTACCACACACAAAGCCATGTTGACTCTCCCTAATAAGTCCCTGTGTATCCAAATATTTGTAGATCCTATCCCTTATCACACCTTCCAATAACTTGCCCACCACCGACGTCAAACTTACTGGTCTATAATTTCCCAGATTTCTTTTGGAACCTTTTTTAAACAACGGAACAACATGAGCCACCCTCCAATCATCCGGCGCCTCCCCCGTGAATACTGACATTTTAAATATGTCTGCCAGGGCCCCTGCAAGTTCAACACTAGCTTCCCTCAAGGTCCGTGGGAATACCCTGTCCGGTCCTGGGGATTTATCCACTCTGATTTGCCTCAAGACAGCGAGCACCTCCTCCCCTTTAATCTGTAAAGGTTCCATGACCTCCCTACCTGTTTGCCCTATTTCCGTAGACTCCATGCCCGTTTCCTCAGTAAATACAGATGCAAAAAAACCATTTAGTATCTCCCCCATCTCTTTTGGTTCCATACACAGTCTACCACTCTGGTCTTCAAGAGGACCAATTTTATCCCTCACTATCCTTTTGCTCCTAACATACCTATAGAAGCTCTTTGGATTTTCCTTCACTCTGTCTGCCAAAGCAACCTCATGTCTTCTTTTAGCCCTTCTGATTTCCCTCTTAAGTAGCTTCTTGCATTTTTTATACTCCTCGAGCATCTGATCTGTTCCTTGCTGCCTGTACATTTCATACAACTCTCTCTTCCTCTTAATCAGTGTTACAATCTCCCTCGAGAACCAAGGTTCCTTATTCCTAGTTACTTTGCCTTTAATCCTGACAGGAACATACAAACTCTGCACTCTCAAAATTTCTCCTTTGAAGGCCTCCCACTTTCCATTTACATCCTTACCAGAGAACAACCTGTGCCAATCCACACTTCCCAGATCCCTTCTCATTTCATCAAATTTAGCCTTTTTCCAGTTCAGAACTTCAACCCGAGGACCAGATCTATCCTTATCCACGATCAGGTTGAAACCAATGGCATTATGATCACTGGATCCAAAGTGTTCCCTCACGCTCACATCCATCACCTGCCCTAACTCATTTCCCAATAGGAGATCCAATATCGCATCCTCTCTAGTTGGCACCTCTCTATACTGATGTAGAAAATTCTCCTGAACACATTTTACAAACTCTATCCCATCTAAACCTTTAACAGTATGCGAGTCCCAATCTATATGTGGAAAATTAAAATCCCCTACTATCACAACTTTGTGTTTCTTGCAGTTGTCAGCTATCTCTCCGCTGATTTGCTCCTCCAATTCTCGCTGACTATTGGGTGGTCTATAATACAACCCCATTAATGTGGTCATACCTTTCTTGTTTCTCAGCTCCACCCATAGGGCCTCTGTAGACAAGCTCCCTAATCTATCCTGCCTGAATACCGCTGTAACATTTTCCCTGACCAACAATGCCATCCCCCCCACCTTTTATCCCTCTGCCTCTATCCCGCCTGAAACATTGGAACCCTGGAACATTGAGCTGCCAGTCCTGCCCCTCTATAGCCAAGTTTCACTAATGGCTATAATGTCATATTTCCATGTGTCTATCCACGCCTTCAGCTCATCTGCCTTCCCCACAATACTCCTGGCATTGAAATAGACACACCTCAAAAGATTATTTCCACCACACTCTACCCTTCCATTTGTGATTTTGCTTGAACTAACCTGTCTTTTTACCCCTGCTCCACTATCTGCTCTGGCACTCTGGTTCCCATCCCCCTGCAAATCTAGTTTAAACGCTCCCCAATAACACTAGCAAATCTCATAGAACCATAGAAAAGCAAATCTCATAGAACCATAGAGCCACAAGAGGAAATAATATTAAGGGTAAGACGCTTGGCAGTGTGGAAGATCAGAAGGATCTTGGGGTCCGCGTTCATAGGACGCTCAAAGCAGCGTCACAGATAGAGGCTGTGGTTAAGAAGGCGTATGGAATACTGGCCTTCATCAATAGAGGAATTGAGTTTAGAAATCGGGAGATAATGCTGCAGCTGTTTAGGACCCTGGTCAGACCCCACCTGGAGTACTGTGCCCAGTTCTGGTCGCTTCATTACTGAAAGGATGTGGAAGCCATAGAAAGGGTGCAGAGGAGATTTACAAGGATGTTGCCTGGATTGGGTGGCATGCCTTATGAGGATAGGTTGAGAGAGCTAGGTCTTTTCTCCTTGGAGAGGCGAAGGATGAGAGGTGACCTGATAGAGGTGTATAAGATGTTGAGGGGTATTGATAGAGTGGATTCTCAGAGGCTTTTACCCAGGGCTGAAATGGTTGCCACAAGAGGTCACAGGTTTAGGGTGCTGGGGAGTATGTACAGAGGAGATGTTAGGGGTAAGTTTTTCACTCAGAGGGTTGTGGGTGCGTGGAATCGGCTGCCGGTAGTGGTGGTGAAGGCGGATTCGATAGGGTCTTTTAAGAGACTTTTGGATAAGTTCATGGAAGTTAGTAAGATAGAGGGTTATAGGTAAGCCACTAGGTAGGGACATGTTTGGCGCAACTTGTGGGCCGAAGGGCCTGTTTGTGCTGTAGCTTTTCTATGTTCTATGTTGTTTGAAACATGTGAAGCAGTACATCAAGAAATCTTTCGCATTTCACATGTCGACCAGAAAAACTGGCATCAGGAAACGAGTATAAATGTTGACCCTAGTGATTGCTGTATAGTTAGATTTGATTTCAGTAGCACCTTGAAGGACGATTTAAGTGAGATTTACAGTTTGTGCAAATTACATTGGCTATATAGCACAGAAACAAGCTATTCAGCTTCGTCTATGCTTGTGCCACACAAGTCTCCTGGCATTGTAACCAACTTTCATCTAATTTTTTTTTTCTCATATCCTCCCACCCGATTATCCCACCTCCCCCTTTGCCATCGTACTCACTCCAGTGGAATCCATTGAATTCTGTTACTCTCAACAGATGCTGCTTGAATTTTTGTATTTTTATTTTACATTTCAAACAACTGCAGTATTTTGCTTTTATTAAAAAGGTAAGCATCTAGATATCCGTGTGTACTTAGTATTTTTATTGGTTAGTATTAAGCTTGAATGAATATGAATACTATCGAGGCAATTGAGATTAAGTAAAAAAAACAAGCTAAGTGGTTGAATTCTAATTGTATTTCAAGACATGGGGAAGGTTGAGGGCAAGGAAAGAGACACATACTAATCACATGAACAGCAGAAGAGAGCCAGAAAAGTGAGAATATGAACAGACAACAAGAGAATTAAAAAATAAATTAAGAAGGCAAAGAGGAACTGCCTTGCCCAGTGAAGGTGTGTCCTATTCATAATTTTAAACATGGACTGCTTTCAGAATATAATTTATCAGAACTGTCTGTTATATTAAAATTGACACTATTGAGACTGCTATGGTGGCTGGTTTGCAATTCCTGCCTTAAATCTCCAGGAAGTTCCTGATTGACTAACAATGGATGCCCTAGCCCCCACCCCTCCTACCTGGGAGGGGCATGGGGGAATGGGGTCTTTAACTTTAATTGGAGATTGGTCGCCCTTTCGATCTCTGTGGAGCCGGCCTTGCTAGAATCTTTAGGCCCCGCCCCTCAAGAATGATGGCGCCAAATATGCCCCTCTGCTTTTTTTGGGACAGAGTATCAGAAGATCTGGAAAGAAACATCTAGGTGTACAGTCAGAACCTGACACTTTGGGGATAGTCTTACCTTCTCACCCCATTGGTTTATGGGCGGAGTGAGCCGGAACCAGATATCAAGCAAAATCAGCCCTGAACCGGGAAGGGTGCGAGGCTAATTGTAATATTTAAGGTCTATGGTAAGTAGAATTTAAATATTACAAGTAAGCCCGGGACGAAATCGTTCAGGCTCACTTGCCTTCGCATCCTCGCAGGGAAAGGTCCTCACCAGCGAGGATAACGTATGGTCCCCATCAATGGGGACTTGTCATGATGGCCTCGCTGGTAGGACTGGAGACCATGGAGGCCCTCCTGGGACATTAGGAGCAGGTGTTTCCCCTTGGGCAGTGGCTCCTTGGCAGTGCCCAGTGGGCACCGGGTAGTGCCAAAGGGGTGGGGCCTGAGGGGGTGGGGCCTACTGAGAGGGGGCTAAGCCTGAAAAGGTGGGCCCTAAGAGAAGAAAGGTGGGGGGGCACTGTGCACTCTGCAACCGGGGGGGGGGGGGGGGGATGCGGATGGCTGGAATAGACCGGGCTAGGATGGGCAGGGATCACTGCGCAAAATCGGCGATTGACTAGGACAAGGGGGCTATTGGCCAGCCTGTGCAGGGGAGGGGGTATGATTGGCCACAAGAGCCAGTGGTACCTAGGGGGAGGCATTGACAAATCTCTGTTCTGTGCTGTTGCACAGAAAAGAGAGATCCATGCATGTACAATGGTGCCATCTGCTGCAATCTGTCGGCTTTCAGTGAGCTTAAGCCATGCTCCCTCTCCCTGCTGGTGAGAAACAGACCTTGCTTCATTTTGGATTTTTAACTCATCCAAAAAAATTGACGCGATTCTCTCCCATTTTCACATTCGTTCGGCACTTAGAATTGTTTTGTTAAGATCGCTCCCTTTGCTTTTGTTTGTAAAATGTCACCCTATGTTAATGACTGCTCAGTTCCTGATGTTTAATCTTCTTCTATGTTCCTGACTTCCCAAGGCTGCACTCCAACACCAATTCACAGACACAACTTCAACCCTTCAGCCACACTGAGCAGAACACCCGACCTCCTGCTGCCTTTTCAGCTGCCTAATTAATACAGTAGCTAATTTAAATCTATTTTGAATCTCATTAGCGGGCCTGGGACTGAGATCTTCAGCCTGCTAGCGTCTCTCTCTCTCTCCACCCCCCTCCCCCCAACCAGGAATATTTCACTCCAGGGGGTTTAATATAGTTCACTATAACAGGGAGCTGGCGGCCTGACCCTGCTGGAGTGAATAGGGGGCGCAATCAAGGCCCCCCCCCAGATGGTTGGGTGCTGGGGATATGGTGCCCCCAGGGCATTGCTATCCTGGCAGTGCCAGCCTGGACCCTGCGGCACTGCCCAAGGGTCAAAGTACCAATGCCCAGGGGACACCTTGGCACTGCCCATCAGGCATGGAGCAGTGACAAAGGGACAGGGCCTAATAGGGGCAGGCCTGATGGGGGTGATCTGCCTGGGTGGGGGGTCCCACTGACAATTTGCAGACGGGATCGGTAGGCAGGGAGGCTAGTGATTGGGGCTGGCCATCAGGGTGGGGTGTAGGACAGCTTGCTTCGGGGTGGGGGGGAGCAGGAGGGGTTCCAGGGTTTGTGACTGCGATGGGGAAGGCTGGAATCAGGGGTGCGGTCGATCAAGGCGGCGGGAGGCTGGCCTGGACATGTCCAAGAGACCAGCGATCAGGCTGTGGGGGGGTGGGGGGGAGGGGTGGGTGAGAGGGCTGCCATTGTGGGGGTTGTGGGGTTGACCAGCGATCAAGCTGACCAGCAATTGGTAGGCTGGCAGACAGGGGCCACTGTGTATGCGCCAATCTCGGCACTGACAGATCAACGCATGGGCAGTGAACCACTCAGTGCTATGCTGCTGGCTTCTCGGGTGGGAATAGGCTCCACCCACTGATTTCTGGAGTGAATCATGCTAGTGCACTCTGCCGCGCACAGAGTGTGAGAGATTCATTTTGAAACTCCCGCCTAAAAAAAAGCAGTTTTTACGGAAAATCCAAACCTGGAATTTTTTTGGGAGGATCCACCATTGTCATGAAGTTTTTTTTTGTTATACATTCAATTCCTCCACTGAACTTAAAAACTAACAACCGTTGAAGTACTTAATGGCTGAGTTCATAAGTTTCGTGATCATATTGATAGCAGACTCATTTGTCATGCAGCCCAATAAAGCTTTACGACGCAAAATGCAATGATTGATGAGTTGTCAAATGATCAAAGATAAAACATAATGGGGAAGGAATTGGTTACTATTGCACCAGATGGAAAGAGGGATGAAAGTTATCCATTTTGTCGAGTTATGCTCTGCACCCCTTTTGTTTTGCGTGATTTTCAGGTATCCGCCATACTGATTACCTAAAACTGTGGCTAGCTAATGAGGAGCTTGTTTTACAAGCCCTTTGAAAATGTTGGCTGTCCTGGCTGGAGTAGGCTTCAAGGCCTTCTCTGTTCATGATTTCCAAGCTAACTGCACCACCGAAAATGGAAGTTAAAGTATTTTTTATGTCTGTTAAGAGTCAGAAGGAGTGCTCCTCCTGATTTCACAGCATCCATGCTGACTACTGCGGTAGTGATCTCTTTCCTCCTTCCAGCACTTACTAGCCAGTTGAACACAAATTCTCAAATTCATGTTTGTAAATGACAAGCTCGCTATGGAGATGTGACAGGCACCACACAACTTGTTGAAGTGGGACCCTGAGGCCCAACTGCATGTAGCCTGGGGTTCCCCGGTTGGGGTGCACACTGCTCATGCGACAGCAATTCTGGCAGAAAATGGATCAAATGGATCCAATATTGTGCCATTTTTGTGGATAATGAGGTCATTGAGAGAAACAAACAAGTTTAGGTCTTCAGTGGCAGCCAGTTTTACAGATCGAATTCCCAATGGATTGCTGTTTAGCGGATGCAATTAATTTACCAGAAAATATTTTAGTTTTCTGGCTGCTCTTCAAAGCAGCAGATTTACTGGCAATTTCAGTAGTTTGGAGGAGTCACTAATTCCTCCTTGTGAGCATCTGTGAGATATCCATATTGTTGCTGATTTTGTCCAGAACCAGGCTCTATAACACAAAACCTTGCAATTAGCTGGCACTGCAAAATCTTTCAATGATTTCGCATGGTTCAGTGATATTCTGCCACAGCTTCAGTGCCTTGCCTCATGAAAGTAATGTTGGAGAAGGGGTTTATGTCTTTGTAATCCTGTGTGCCACAAATAAAACTAAATACATTGCCCTGCACATTGTTTTTCACACGTATCCCGTGTCGGGAAGGATCGGTAGTTGGACCCAGTGAGGAGTAATATACAGTCGCATAGTTATTCTGTCAGACCCTATTTATATATATATCATGATTTGTTGCATTAGCAATAAAGCCTTTATGTTCTGAAGCCTCATCAAGTCATCCTCGATTTATTACAGTAACATTTTGAAGGAAGAGAACGAATTGCAGAGATAGAAGAGTTTGAGAGGAATCATTAGGGAATAGGGACTAAGCTGCTGAAAGCACTGCACAACAAGAGATGGAAAAGAGGCAGACCTCGTAAGATTGGAAGATTTGGAGTGGATGCAGGTCGAAGGATTCTTGAGATATGAAGGAATGAGGCTATGGAGAGATTTGAACACAAGTATTGAGACCTTAAATTTGAGACTTTGGCACGATTGCCAATCTAAGGCAGTGAGGATGAGGTTTATTTAGATAAGCCAAAATTAATGGAGATTGGATTTCAGATAACAGGCAAAATCAATCCACAAGTAACTCTTCAAGCTAAACACAGAAGACAACAATAGATCAGATATTGCCATAATTAGTTGCATCTAACCTATTGGAAGAGGATTGGATAATGAAGGCCACATGGGATAAGCCTCTGAATCCTCAAATAAACCAGTGAGGCAAAGCCTTGACTAAAAATGTCAAGAGTTCTATAGAAGAAAGGCAATTCACTCAATAATTGAAGATTGACTTTGTCATTTTGAAATGCATAAAGATATGCTTCAGCAAATTAACTCATTTGGCCTCAGAAGATTTTAACAGGATATTATTAATTTTCTTCTACAGAGTCCAAAGCGAAATCAGCATGAGTTTGACAGTAACAAGTGGAATCTTAGTAAGTCTATTTGGTAAATTAAGTGCGGAGAATAGGTAATTAGTTATTAAACGGCATGAATTTTCAGAAGTATTTGATATGCATTCACTGCAATCATGTTCCATTGTTTAATTTTATGAAAGGATTTAACAATTTGGTTAACTTCTTCCCATTCCCTACATAAAATGAAATTAAGTACAAAATGACAATTTAATAATAAATCAAACCTTTGATCCTCTTGGATAATCGGCACCATCAACTGGAAATGACATCTGCTTTCCAAATTAATTGAAGGTCAAATTTTACAATTTTCCCAATCGATGTGCAGGATTTACATGTGTTTACATTCAAACAAAAAACAACCAAGTAGTAAAGCAAATCGGGTGTATTAGAAATAAAGTAAAATGTAAATCAAAACAACAGTAAAAAATAGTAAGTATTTTAATTCAGATCTTTTTACTGGTTAAATATTTTTAATGTTGGGTATCCTGAGACATGAGTACATTTTACGATTCATAGAATCATAGAAACCTTACAGTACAGAAAGAGGCCATTCAGCCCATCGAGTCTGCACCGACCACAAACCCACCTAGGCCCTACCCCCATATCCCTACATATTTTACCCACTAATCCCTCTAACCTACACATCTCAGGACACTAAGGGGCAATTTAACTTGGTCAATCAACCTAACCCGCACATCTTTGGAGTGTGGGAGAAAACCGGAGCACCCGGAGGAAACCCACGCAGACACGAGGAGAATGTGCAAACTCCACACAGACAGTGACCCGAGCCGTGAATCAAACCCAGATCCCTGGAACTGTGAAGCAGCAGTGGTAACCACTGTGCTATGTGCCGCCCATTTTAATGTTACATTATATTTTTTTTTAAACTTGGTTGTGCCAAAGGACTGTGATTCCCTGGAGCTGCTGTCCCTCTACCTGTTCCCCAAAGCTGTGCAAAATTATCCTTTTCAAGTATATTTACAATTGCTTTTTGAAAGTTACCATGGAATTTGCTTCAACCGAATGTTCAGACAGTGCATTCCAGATCACAACAGTTTGCTGTTAAAGAAATTTCTAATTTTTTCCTCTGGGTTTTTTTTGCCAATGATCTTAAATCCATGCCGTCTGGTTACTGATGCTCCTACCAGTTTATCCATAGTTACTAAATCAAAATCCCTTCACAATTTTGAATAACAATTCAATCTCACCTTAATCATCCCTGCTCTGAGGGTTAGCTTCTCCAGGCTCCTGGAATAACAGAAGTCCTGCATATCTAGTAGATTCTAGTCAATCTCCTTTGCACTCTCTCCAAGGCCTTGACATCCTTCCAAACGTGTGGCACCAAGAAATGGACATGACACTCTAGTAAAGGCCTAATTTATAATAATTTAGTATAACTGATGTACGTCTGCAGTCGGTGATTCTATTGGTAAAACCAGAGATCACACATGCGTTTTTTTTAAAAAGCAACTTCTGCCACAAGCCTGCCAACTTCAGAGATTTAGGCCTGTCTGTTCCTGCATTCTCTTTAAAATGGTACGTGCATTATATCTATAGAATGCACAGTTTTATGCTACACAGAGATTCATAGTATAAATCTTGCCCACTGCATTTAATGTAAAGGATGTGTTTTTTTTAACGAAGCAGAGGAAGATTCAGAAAAGAGTACGTCAGTGATAAAATGGTGGAACTGCTAGATTTGAAAAAAAACTGTTTACTATAAAAGAACTTTCAAAATTAAACAAAAGATAATCCAACACAAGCAGACAGATGTTGGATGCAAAGAAATATCATGATTTGAAATGTTACATCTGAGGTTAAAAGGAGCTGGAAGCATTGCAGAAAAAGCCACATTAATAATAAATTATTACAGCTAATGCCAGGCATGAGGTATTTTATTGTTAGCCTATCTGCATAGGAAGAGAGCAGATGGAAATTTGAAAGCGATCATATTTTCCACTGTGATACACATCTGTGGTAGCATGATCCCTTTAAGGGAGCATACCCTGATGGCCACGTGATGGGGCCAGGCCCTATTGAGCATCATGGTGGAAAGTTGAGCCAATGGAGTGCGAAGATGTGAATCCCAGGTCAGGAGGGTTGGGCAGTCTGATTTGATTTGATTGTCACATGTATTGGGATACAGTGAAAAGTATTGTTTCTTGCACATTATACAGGCAAAACATACTGTTCGTAGAGTACATAGGGGAAAAGGATAGGGTGCAGAATATAGTGTTGCAGCTACAGGTAGGGTGAAGAGAAAGATCAGCTTAATATATGCTAAGACCGTTCAAAAGTCTGATGACAGCAGGGAACAAGCTGTTCTTGAGTCTGTTAGTACATGTTTTCAGACTTCTGTATCCAGGGCACGTGGGATCCTTGATTATTCTGGCTGCTTTCCTGAGGCAGCGGGAAGTGTAGATGGAGTCAATAGATGAGAGGTTGGTTTACATGGTGGACCGGCTTTTGTAACTTCTTGCAGTCTTGGTCAGAGCAGGAGCCATACCAAGCTGTGATATAACCAGCAAGAATGCTTTCAATGCTGCAAATATAAACACTGGTGAGAGTCGTAGTGGAGAAGAATTTCCTCCGCCTTCTTGATGGACCGTTTGGTCTTGGAACTGGCTGTTGCGAAGGTCAACCCGAATGCGGGTACTGAAGAGTCCAATAAAAAGGATACAGCATCCAGGGCAAAAGCTTGTTATCAGTGAGGGGGAGAACACTCCCAAGAAGCCTGCTGATGTAAAAATTATGTGTGCTTTCGATGCAACAAAAAAAATTATTTGCAAGCATGGTGCAAAGTAAAGCTGTCAGGACAGAGTGTGCAGAAACAAATCCGTCATATTAGATCAGCACCTTAACACCCAGTATCAAATGGGTTAGTGGAACGTGCCATGCAAACTTTTAAGGTCTCAATGAAGAAGTAAGTCAATAGGCTCTGCCTTTAAGGATTGTCTGCTTTTTGTTGTCTTACAACATCATGCCAAATGTGCCCATGGGGTTCACACCAGCCGAGCTGCTAATGGGACATTGTTTAAGGACATGTTTGGATATGATATTTCCAAATTTGGCAGGGAGAGTGGAGGCTAGGCAAACCTCTCAGAAAGAGAACCACGACTCAAAGAAGAGTGACAAAGTCTTCAGAGACAAGGATCTAGTCATGGTCAGAAATTTTGCAGCTGGACAAGCATGTGAGTGGCTGGGAGGATCATGGAAAGAACAGGGCCAGTCTCCGATACTGTTAGAGGTGCAAGGATGTCACATCAAGAAGCATATAGATCACCTGAAGAGAATAGTACTTGATGCAAGGGATCAACAGATTTTACAGCTTATTTGATAGTGTTACAAATAGGCTTACATACACTGCAATGAAATTACTGTGAAAATCCCCAACAGGTGACCCCAGCAGTACAGGTAGACCCGCCTAGATTGGAGTGGGGATCCCAGTTGTGAATGTGGAACCTGAGTGTGGTGAACCATAGATGGTTACCACTATGGGTACTTGTACATATGTTACTCTTGTTACTGTTTGGGTTAGGGTTTGGGTGTTCCACCTGTTGTTATTGTTTACGTGGTACACTCTGTTCGGCTCCGCCTTCTTACAGGGGTATAAAGGTCACTGCTACTTCCGAGCAGTCTTTAGTCTGGGATAATATTGTTAAGTAGTGTGCTCCTATTTGTCGTGAATAAAAGCCTTTGTTCCCGGGTACGTTCTAGCCTCCCATGTGAATTAATCGCGCATCAATTTTATTCACGACAAATACTGAAAATTGTGTTCGAACAAAATGGAGCAGATGCTAAAGCCCGATCGGCTAACCTTGGATCTGCGTGCCGCTGGGGCGTCGAACACTTTCGACCATTTGTTGAAGTGCTTCGAGGATTACGTTGAGACCTCAGCAGCAGTCCAGTCCGACGACGACAGATTGTGGGTCCTCCACGCCAGGGTGAGCGACACTGTGTATGCAACAATTCGTGATTCCCAAAATTATAAAGATGCTATCGACTTGCTCAAGAAGCTGTATAACAAACAGCCGAACGAAATTCATGCTCGTCACCTATTAGCCACTCGACGGTGGCAGCGCGGCGAAACTACGGGACAGTACCTGCGCGAACTTCAACAGCTAGCCAGAGCCTGCAACTGCAAGGCGGTGTCGGCTACTCAATACACCAACGACCTCATTCGGCACGCGTTCGTGGCAGGAATCGGCTCATCCTATATCCGCCTGCGGCTGCTAGAGCAGGGTAACCTGGACCTGGCTAAGACGGTGGAATTGGCCGACGCAATGGAAACGGCCTCCAGAAGTCTCGAAGCCTACCCCACCGACCACGTGGGAACAGCGTGGCAAGCACAGCCGCCACCTCAGGTGTACTCGGCGGCTCCTCGGAACTGCGCGATGATGCTCCCAACTTCAGATCTGACGGCTGCGGCAGCTCCTGGAGGCCCACCGTGCTATTTCTGCGGTTTGGCGAAGCATCCTCGCCAAAGATGTCTGGCCAGGGCGGTGTTTTGCTCCGCCTGTGGAAAGAAAGGGCACGATGCAAAGGTGTGCCGAGCGAAGACCCTTTCCAGGCCCAGCAGTGCTGCGTGCGACTCCCCAGGATCCATCTCCTCGTCTCCGGCCTCGTTGATGTCTTCAGCCACGTGCGATCCACGGGCGCCGCCATTTCCTATGACGACGACGCCAGCCACGTGCAACCTGCAGGTGCCGCCATTTTCAACATCCTCGACCGTGTGCGATTCATGGGCGCAGACACCTTGGTCGACACCGGCCGCAGGGGACCAGCAGGGGTCCTCGTTGTCGGCTATCTCAACTGCCTGCAGTTACGCTCGGGATCCAACAGTGGCGTCAATCATCCTGGACCAGGCCAAGCCTCACAGACTCGACAAGTCCATGATGGGCATAGAGGTAAACGGGCGCCTGGCGCGTTGCCTGTTTGACAGCGGGAGCACGGAGAGCTTCATCCACCCGGATACAGTAAAACGGTGCACTCTCCGTGTGCAAACTGTCAGGCAGACAATCTCCATGGCGTCGAGGTCCCGATCTGTCCTCGTTCTTGGGAGCTGTGTGGTAACTCTAACGGTGCGGGGCATAGTCAACGAGAACTTCAGGCTCCTCGTGCTACCGCACCTTTGTGCTCCGGTACTCCTGGGGCTAGACTTTATGGTCCACCTGAGGAGTGTGACCCTGCAGTACGATGAGCCACTCCCTCCACTTTCAGTGGGAGAACAGCAGCCTCCAAATTGTCCAGCGCGCTCCACATGCAGCCTCTCAACACTTAAAATTACCCCCCCTTCCCTATTCGAAAATCTCGTGCCAGGCTGCAAGCCCATCGCGACTAAAAGCAGGCGTTACAGTGCTGAGGATCAAATCTTTATTAGATCTGAGGTTCAGCGGCTCCTCAGGGAAGGGGTCATTCAACCTAGCACTAGCCCATGGAGAGCACAAGTCGTGGTGGTCAAGACTGGAGACAAGCCCCGGATGGTCATAGACTATAGTCAGACCATTAATAGGTACACGCAGCTGGACGCGTATCCTCTCCCGCGCATATCTGACATGGTCAACCAGATTGCGCAGTACCGGGTGTTCTCCACCATCGACTTGAAGTCAGCCTACCACCAGCTCCCCATTCGCCCAGAGGACCGCAAATACACGGCCTTTGAGGCGGATGGCTGTCTCTACCACTTTTTAAGAGTCCCTTTCGGCGTCACTAATGGGGTCTCGGTCTTCCAGCGTGAGATGGACCGAATGGTGGACCAAAACGGGCTACGGGCTACCTTCCCGTACCTGGACAACGTCACTATCTGCGGCCATGACCAGCAGGACCACGACGCCAACCTCCAGAAATTTTTACGCACTGCGACTCTCCTGAACCTGACCTATAACAAGGAGAATTGCGTATTCAGCAAGCCCCGCCTAGCAATCCTCGGATACGTGGTGGAAAACGGGGTCATCGGCCCCGATCCAGACCGTATGCGTCCCCTCCTTGAACTTCCCCTACCCACTAGCATCAAAGCACTGAGAAGATGCTTAGGCTTTTTCTCGTACTATGCACAGTGGGTCCCCAATTACGTGGACAAAGCCCGTCCGCTCATAAAATCTACCTCTTTTCCCCTGACAGCAGAGGCTCGCCTAGCCTTTGAAGGGATAAAAGCCGACATCGCGAAAGCCACGATGCACGCTGTCGATGAGTCCATCCCCTTTCAGGTGGAGAGTGATGCATCTGATTTCGCCCTGGCCGCCACACTTAACCAGGCGGGCAGGCCCGTCGCCTTTTTCTCTCGTACCCTCCAAGGCCCTGAAATTCGGTATTCCTCTGTGGAGAAAGAGGCTCAGGCCATTGTGGAGGCCGTACGGCATTGGCGCCATTATTTGGTTTACCCTGCTCACGGACCAAAGGTCCATCCGTGGCCTTCATGTTCAACAACACGTTAAAGGGAAAAATTAAGAATGATAAAATCTTGAGGTGGAGAATCTAACTCTCCACCTACAACGATGATATCATGTACCGTCCGGGGAAGCTCAATGAGCCCTCAGATGCCCTGTCGCGTGGAACATGTGCCAGTGTGCAGGAGGACCGGTTACAGGCCCTCCACAATGATGTCTGCCATCCGGGGATCACTCGGCTCTTCCATTTTGTAAAGGCTCGGAATCTGCCTTATTCCATAGAGGATGTCAGGTCGATAACTCGATGCTGCCAGGTTTGTGCAGAGTGCAAGCCGCACTTCTACCGGCCTGACAGGGCACACCTCATTAAGGCCACTCGCCCTTTTGAACGACTGAGTGTCGACTTCAAGGGGTCCCTCCCTTCGACGGATCGGAACGTGTATTTCCTCAACATTGTTGACGAATACTCCCGATTCCCCTTTGCCATCCCCTGTTCTGACATGTCCTCTGCCACGGTCATCAAAGTCCTGCAGAGTCTTTTTACCCTGTTCGGCTACCCCAGTTATATCCACAGTAATAGGGGTTCGTCGTTTATGAGCGATGACTTGAGGCAATACCTGCTCTCTAAGGGAATTGCCTCAAGTAGGACTACAAGTTACAACCCCAGGGGTAACGGACAGGTTGAGAGAGAAAACGCTACAGTCTGGAAGGCTGTTTTACTGGCGCTACGGTCTAGGGGTCTTCCAGTCACCCGTTGGCAAGAGGTACTTCCTGATGCGCTCCATTCGATCCGGTCCCTCCTGTGTACGGCAAACAACGCTACCCAACATGAGCGGATGTTTGCCTTCCCTCGAAAGTCTTCCTCTGGGACCTCACTGCCATCTTGGTTGACGTACTCAGGACCTGTCCTCCTGCATGTTAGGGCCCGCAAGTCTGACCCTTTGGTTGAACAGGTCCATCTGCTCCACACCAACCCTCAATATGCCTATGTGGCATATCCTGACGGGCGAGAGGACACCGTCTCTATCAGAGATCTGGCGCCTGCAGGGGACCTGGAAGCCTCCGTCACTCCCGCACCCCTGGTTAGGATTCCTTTGCCCATTCTCTCTCCTCCTGACACGGCGCGGACAGCATCGGGACCTCAACTTAACCCTCTTACTCCCGTGTGCAGCTTTCCTGAGTCCAGGGGATTGTCGCCATCTCAAGGTCGGCAGTCGGGAGAGGAACTGGAGGAGTCAGTGGACACCACCTCGGAGAGAGGGTCGTCACCACGGTCACCAGAACCGGCACTGGAGCCAGTGCTGCGGAGGTCGCAGAGATGGTGCGGACCCCCGAAACGGCTGAACTTGTGAACATGTGGACAGTTCGTATTGTTTTCTTACCCCACCTGTCTTTGTTTTTAAAGGAGGGGTGAATGTGGTGAACCATAGATGGTTACCACTATGGGAACTTGTACATATGTTACTCTTGTTACTGTTGGGGTTAGGGTTTGGGTGTTCCACCTGTTATTATTGTTTATCCATTCGGCTCCGCCTTCTTACAGGGGTATAAAGGTCACTGCTACTTCCTAGCAGTCTTTAGTCTGGGATAATATTGTTAAGTAGTGTGCTCCTATTTGTCGTGAATAAAAGCCTTTATTCCCGGGTACGTTCTAGCCTCCCATGTGAATTAATCGCGCATCACTGAGCACCCAGTTGTGGCAGTAATGGAGAATACAGGAACTACCAAAGATGATTTAGACCGCAGGTTGATGAGTTTGCCATCTGCCTTGGCCCAACCTGATTTGTCATTTCCAAACCGAGATTGGAGTCGCGACATTCTACAAAAGTTCAGAAGTCACCAGGGCGATTAAACTTTTGACAAGTTCCTATAGGAAAGAAGTGATTGCACTAGAGAAGATTCAGAGGAGATTCACCAGGATGTTGCCTGGGCTATTAAGAGAGACGGGACAGGCTGAGGTTGTTTTCCTCAGAGCAGAGAAGGCTGAGGTGGGACTTGATTGAGGTTATTAAATCATGAGGGGCATAGATAAGGTCAATAGGAAGGAACTTTTCCCCTTGGCAGAAGGGTCAATAACCAGGGTTAATGTGCAGGAACTTTATAGGAGATATGAGGAAAAACTTTTTCATCCAGAGGGTGATGGGAATCTGGAACTCATTGCCTGAAAGGGTGGAAGAGGTGGGAATCCTCACAACATTTAAGGAGAGACTACGGGCCAAGTGCTGGAAAATGGGATTAGAATAGATAGGTGCTTGATGGCCAGTGCAGACACAATGGGCCGAATGGGCCACTTTCCATGCTGTAAAACTCTATGACACTATGGGGGTTTCCCTTGATGTTTTTTTCTTTGTAAATTGTTATTTGTACAATCTTTTTTGTTTTCTCCTGAGGTGACTTCAGGGGTTAAGGGGGAAGGAGTATGGTTGTGTGCCCCTTTAAGGGGGCGTTCCCCGAGGGCCACGTGGTCGGGCTGGACTCCTGGAGGGTCAAGGCAGGAAGCTGAGCCAATGGTGTGCAAGGGTGCGTATCCTCGGTGGGAAGGATGCATACACAATTGGAGTCATGATGTGGAGATGCCGGCGTTGGACTGGGGTAAGCACAGTAAGAAGTCTCACAACACCAGGTTAAAGTCCAACAGGTTTATTTGGTAGCAAATACCATAAGCTTTCGGAGCAATGCTCCTTCGTCAGATGGAGTGGTCTCTGTTCTCAAACAGGGCACAGACACAGAAATCAAATTACAGAATACTGATTGGAATGCAAATCTCTACAGCCAGCCAGGTCTTAAATGTACAGACAATGTGGGTGGAGGGAGCATTCAACACAGGTTAAAGAGATGTGTATTGTCTCCAGACAGTACAGCTTGTGAAATTGTGCAAGTCCAGGAGGCAAGCTGTGGGGGTTACAATACACATCTCTTTAACCTGTGTTGAATGCTCCCTCCACCCACATTGTCTGTACATTTAAGACCTGGCTGGCTGTAGAGATTTGCATTCTAATCAGTATTCTGTAATTTGATTTCTGTGTCTGTGCCCTGTTTGAGAACAGAGACCACTCCATCTGACGAAGGAGCATTGCTCCGAAAGCTTATGGTATTTGCTACCAAATAAACCTGTTGGACTTTAACCTGGTGTTGTGAGTCTTCTTACTACACAATTGGAGCCAGGGAGGAGTAGTGTACAGTTGCATAGTTATTCTATTAAACCCTACTTGCTTATATAGTTTTGTCGCTTTAGCAATAAAGCCTGTGTGTCATCAAGTCGCCCTGGATTTATTACAACAGCACAGTGCAGTGGTTCAATAGGTTGAATATGGTAATTTTAGACATTATGATTTCCCAATCTCAGCTCTGTTACAGCTACTGCAGAGTGAGCGACAACCAAAAGAAATTGAGCTATTCCTAGGTCAAGCACATGTAAATCTTAACAACTGCTTGGAGAGAAAAAATGTATGAGAAAGACATTGGAAGGCCACGCTTGGAATACTGTGTGCAATTCTGGTCACCCTATTATAGAAAGGATATTATTAAACTAGAAAGAGTGCAGAAAAGATTTACTAGGATGCTACCGGGACTTGATGGTTTGAGTTATAAGGAGAGGCTGGATAGATTGGGACTTTTTTTTCTGGAGCATAGGAGGCTGAGGGGTGATCTTATAGAGGTCTATAAAATAATGAGGGGCATAGATCAGCTAGATAGTCAATATCTTTTCCCAAAGGTAGGGGAGTCTAAAACTAGAGGTCATAGGTTTTAGGTGAGAGGGGAGAGATACTAAAGTGTCCAGAGGGGCAATGTTTTCACACAGAGAGTGGTGAGTGTCTGGAACAAGCTGCCAGAGGTAGTAGTAGAGGCGGGTACAATTTTGTCTTTTAAAAAGCATTTAGATAATTACATGGGTATAATGGGTATAGAGGGATATGGGCCAAATGCGGGCAATTGGGACTAGCTTTGGGGTTTTTTAAAAAAAGGGTGGCATGGACAAGTTGGTCTGAAGGGCCTGTTTCCATGCTGTAAACCTCTATGACTCTATGTCTAAAGGCAAGCTGTCTGCCTGATCCCCAGTCTAAAAGAGGTCAGAGAAAGGTGAAAGAGGGAAAAGAACACTTTGAAAAGTGCCAGAACTTTTACAAATAATCATACTTCCAACTGTTATGTATCATAATGACAAAGGCATGTTGCAAAGTAGCTTCAAATGATCTGTGCAGACAATAAATCACAGCTCATTTTTGTTTAAATTCTTTTTTTTTCAATTCAAAATGTAAGTGTTATCAATTGAATGTATCACGGCTGTTCAGCTAAACATTAGTTGAATGTATCACTGTAAATTGTGTGGTTATTCTCGTTTATAGTACATTTATAATTCCATGTTTAGCATAATGCCAGTAATTAAAATCCACACATTCCTTGGACTGGATTTTCTACACCTCTGCCAGCAGATCTGAAGGCAGGGAGGTTCGCTAAACCCAGCAGGTGGCCTGCTTGCTGCTTAACCACTCACTGCTGCTGCCAACAGAATTATACAAGGGCAGGAGGGAGGGTAGGGCACTAGTCGGCCAATTGAAGCCCTTAAATGGGCAAGTAATTCACACTTATGGATCTCATCCCACCGCCATTGCAATTTAACCAGTGGCAGGAGAGGCCCACACCATATACAGCTCGACAACTTTCTCTCTGCAGGTGTCTCCTTAAAGGATCCCCTGGGAATACCACCCCACCCCCCCCCACAAGGTTTTACCCTCCTCCCACTGCCCCCCCCCCCCCCCCCCACTAAGTTTCCCTCCACGTGTTGGCCTCGCAAACCATAACTCCCATCCCACTTGCAGGGGCCTGTCGACTTTGCGCTCGTCAAGACCCTCATACACAAAGACAACTTGTGATCCAGTGCAATACACTCCTATCTGGCAGTGGACAGCTGCTGAATTCTGACTGACCAGCAGTTCTCTGAGGTAGACTTCCTCTTCTTAAGGAGCAGAAATCCCATCTCCAGCCTAAGAATGGCCATTTGGTCTTCAAATGACTGTGGGTCAGCCGATATTGCCCTTGGCAGGCTCACCCTTAATTTTTTTGGGATGGTGGAAAGGGAGCATAAAGGGAATCTGGCACCTCATGTATTTCAGCCCCTTATCTCTGTTGGAGAAAGAAAAACTTGTTCTCCAGAATACTCTGGCACCTCCTGCAATATTTTGTTTAACTTTCAGTGCTGGTTAATATCAGATAATACAGTAAGTCGTTGTTGTGACTCACTTAACAATTTTCACTTTTCTGTATATTCAGTTAACGTTTCAATTTCACTTTAATGTTGTTTACCAGAGGCTTCCTATTATGTGGCTAGCCTGCTCACAAAACCATTCCCCTCATTTCACCACTTGGCTCCCAGGGTTGCTTCCCACCTTTGCTCACTGGCCTCACTGCCTAGACCTTGCCTCGCTGATGGCTGCACTCCTGTCTTCGGTGGTGCTGAATCCCTGGACTCCATTTAATGGCACAAGTTTGTCAGTGTTCTAGGTCATTCTAGGATTTCAATTGATAACTGCACCAGCGAACTTGTGCCACTAGATTTTAGGTGGCCAGATCACCGACAACCCTGTCCTGGTCCCCCCATGCCGACATCAACGCCTCTACTTTCTCAGAAGATTAAGGAAATTTGGAATGTCAGCTACGACTCTCATCAAAGTTTACAGATGCACCATAGAAAGCATTCTTTCTGGTTGTATCACAGCTTGATATGCCTCCTGCTCTGCCCAAGACCACAAGGAACTACAAAAGGTCATGAATGTAGCCCAATCCATCATGCAAACCAGCCTCACGACTGAGAAGAGTGCTTTTGGAGTTGGGTGAAAACGGAGTGGTAAGTTATAAGGAGGTAAGTAGTCATTAAACTTGCTTTCAGGGTGAGCTAAATTAGTTCTTATTTGGGAAGTTAAAAGCTGCACTTTAGTGCATTCCTGCAACAGGAATCAGCTGAGTCAGCTCTCAATTGAACTTGGCTGGTAGGTTGTATAACTAGTTAAAACCAGTGCCAGGGCTTTGTAAGTTTTGCCTATAAAAACAGAGGCCTTGGAGTGCTGCTCTGTCTGCACGGTGAGTGCTGCCTGACTGTGAGGAGTGCTTTTGGAGTTGGGTGAAAACAGGCAGCAGAGGCTATAAGGGAGAGTGCTGATTGGTAAGTAAGTGTTATTTTTTCTTTTTGCTCTTGGCATTATAGTTGTTGTTGTTGTACACTACAATAGTGTTTCTGTGTAATTTCTGTAGTTTATAGTTTGAAAAGGTTATATTCGGTAGTAACAAGGAGCAGGAAAGAAGGGCCCTAGAGAATTGGATATAATCTGAAACAAAACATCATTCAAAAGTTTAATTTAAAGGGGTAAGACATGACAGGTTTGCTCCTCTTGCTCCATGTGGCAGGCTGGGGACAGTTCCAATCCCCTGGGTCAGCATATGTGCTGAAAGTGTCTCCAGCTACAGCTCCTGGAAGCTTGAGTTTCAGAGCTGGAGCAGTGGCTGGAGACATTATGGAGCATCCATGAGTCAGAGTATCGTGGATAGCACATATAGTGAGATGGTCACACTGCAGGCTCAGACTCCGCAGACAGGAAGGGAGTGGCTGACCACCAGACAGAGCAAGAGAGATGGGCAGCTTGTGCAGGAATCTCCTGTGGCCATTCCCCGGCAAAACAGATATAAGGCTTTGGATACTGTTGAAGGGAATGGCCTCTCGAGGGAAAGCAGCAGCAGCCTAACTTGTTGCACCACAGTTGGTTCTGCTGCAGAGGGGAGGGGTAAAAAGTGTGCCAGTGCAATAGTTATAGGGGATTCAATTATAAGGGGAATAGACAGGCGTTTCTGTGGCTGCACACGAGACTCCAGGATGGTATGTTGCCTCCCTGGTGCTGGGGTCAAGAATGTCTCGGAACGGCTGCAGGACATTCTGAAGGGGGAGGGCAAACAGCTAGTGGTCGTAGTACACGTTGGTACAAACAACATAGGTAAAAAAAGAGATGAGGTCCTAAAAGCAGAATACAGGGAGCTAGGAAGAAATTTAAGAAATCGGATCTCAAAAGGTAGTGATCTCAGGATTACTACCGGTGCCAAGTGCTAGTCAGAGTAGAAATGATAGGATATATCGGATAAATACGTGGGTGAAGAGATGGTGTCAGGGGAGGGTTTCAGATCCCTGGGGCATTGGGACCGGTTCTGGGGGAGGTGGGACCTGTACAAATTGGATGGGTTACACCTGGGCAGGACTGGAACTGATGTTCTACGGGGAGCGGTTGGGGAGGGTTTAAACTAATATGCCAGGGGAATGGGAACCTATGTAAGGAGTCTAAGAAGGAGGGAGCAAGGACAAATGTGGGGACAAGGTTCCAACTACATCAAAAATTGGGAAAAAAGTTAAAAGGACGGAGAACTCAGGAAATGTTATTAATGGAAGTGTTAGAATTCAAAAAGAAGGTACAGAAACTAGCATAAGGGCACTTTATCTGAATGTTCGTAGCATTCAAAACAAAGTAAATGAGTTGACGGCACAAATCATTGCGAACGAGTGTGATTTGGTGGCCATTACAGAGACATGGTTGCAGGATGGTCACAACTGGGAGTTAAATATCCAGGGGTATCAGACTGTTCGGAAGGATCGACAGGAAGGTAAGGGAGGTGTTGTAGCTCTGATATTTAAGGATGACATCAGGGCGGTAGTGAGAGATTGTATAGGTTCTATGGAAAAAAAGGCTGAATCCATTTAGGTGGAAATTAGAAATAGTAAGGAGAAAAAGTCACTGATAGGCGTGGTCGATAGGCCACCAAATAATATCATGGTGGGGCGAGAAACAAACAAAGAAATAACTGATGCATGTAAAAATGGTGCAGCAATTATCATGGGGGATTTTAATCTACATATCAATTGATCAAACCAGGTCGGTCAAGGCAGCCTTGAGGAGGAGTTCATAGAATGTATCCGCAATAGCTTCCTTGAACAGTATGTAATGGAACCGATGAGGGAGCAAGCTATCCTAGATCTGGTCCTGTGTAATGAGACAGGAATAATTAATGATCTTCCAATTAGGGATCGTCTCGGAAGAAGCGATCACAGTAGGGTTGAATTTAAAATACAGATGGAGAGTGAAAAGGTAAAATCCAAATGTCTTTTGCTTAAACAAAGGAGACTACAAAGGGATGAGGGAGGTGTTGGCTAAGGTATACTGGGAGCAAAAACTTTATGGTGGGACAACTGTGAAACAGTGGATGACTTTCAAAGCGATCTTTCACAGTGCTTAGCAAAAGTATATACCAGTGATAAGGAAGGACTGCAGAAAGAGCGATAATCAGCCATGGATATCTAAGGAAATAAAGGAGGATATCAAATTGAAAGAAAATGCATACAAAGCGGCAAAGATTAGTGGGAACTTAGAGGATTGGGAAATCTTTGAAGGTCAACAGAAAGCCACGAAGAAAGCTATAAAGAAAAGTAAGATGGATTATGAGAGTAAAATGGCTCAGAACATAAAAACAGATAGCAAAAGTTTCTACAAATATATAAAACAAAAGAGTGGCTAACGTAAACATTGGTCCTTTAGAGGATGAGAAGGGGGATGTAATAACTGGAAATGAGAAAATGGCTGAGGCATTGAACAGGTATTTGTGTCGGTCTTCACAGTGGAAGACACAAATAACATGCCAAAAATTGATGACAGGAAGGCTATGGCAGGTGAGGACCTAGAACATAGAACATAGAACAGTACAGCACAGAACAGGCCCTTCGGCCCACGATGTTGTGCCGAGCTTTATCTGAAAAAATTTATCTGACCTAGAAACTATTATCACAAAAGAGGTAGTGTTGGGCAAGCTAATGGGGCTAAAGGTAGACAAGTCTTCTGGCCCTAATGGAATGCATCCCAGGGTACTAAAAGAGATGGCAGGGGAAATAGCAAATGCACTAGTGGCAATTTACCAAAATTCACTGGACTCTGGGGTGGTTCCCGCAGATTGGGAAACAGCAAATGTGACACCACTGTTTAAAAAAAGAGGTAGACAAAAGGCGGATAACTATAGGCCGGTTAGCTTAACTTCTGTAGTAGGGAAAATGCTTGAATCTATCATCAAGGAAGAAATAGTGAGACATCTGGATATAAATTGCCCCACTGGTAAGATGCAGCATGGGTTCATAAAGGGCAGGTCATGTTTGACTAATTTAGTGGAATTCTTTGAGAACATTACATGCACAGTGGACAATGGGGAACCTGTAGATGTGGTGTATCTGGATTTCCAGAAGGCATTTGACAAGGTGCCATATCAAAGACTGCTACATAAGGTAAAGGTGTATGGTGTTACGGGTAATGTATTAGCATGGATAGAGGATTGATTAACTAACAGAAAGCAAAGAGTGGGGGTAAATGGGTGTTTTTCCGGTTGGTGATCAGTGACTTAGTGGTGTATCTCAGGGATCAGTATTGGGGCCGCAATTGTTTATGATTTACATAGAAGATTTGGAGTTGGGGACCAAGTGTAGTGTGTCACAATTCACAGATGACACTAAGATGAATGGCAGAGCAAAGTGTGCAGAGGACGCTGAAAGTCT
Source organism: Mustelus asterias (assembly GCF_964213995.1). Lineage (NCBI taxonomy): Eukaryota > Metazoa > Chordata > Chondrichthyes > Carcharhiniformes > Triakidae > Mustelus > Mustelus asterias. Next base: position 143,822,275 of record NC_135802.1, on the reverse strand, counting down.
GCAAAGAGATATAGATAGTCTAAGTGAGTGGGCAAGGGTCTGGCAGATGGAGTACAATGTTGGTAAATGTGAGGTCATCCATTTTGGTAGGAATAGCCAAATGGACTATTATTTAAATGGTAAAGCATGCTGCTGTGCAGAGGGACCTGGGTGTCCTTGTGCAAGAATCACAAGGAGTTGGTTTGTGGGTGCAGCAGGAAATTAAGGCGGCAAATGGAATTTTGTCCTTCATTGCTAGAGGTTATGTTGCAGCTGTATAAGGTGCTGGTGAGGCCACACCTGGAGTACTGTGTACAGTTTTGGTCTCCTTACTTGAGAAAGGATATACTGACACTGGAGGGGGTGCAGAGGAGATTCACTAGGTTGATTCCGAAGTTGAGAGGGTTGGCTTATGAGGAGAGACTGAGTAGACTGGGGCTATACTCATTGGAAGAATGAGGGGAGATCTAATAGAAACATATAAAATTATGAAGGGAATAGATAAGATAGAAGCAGGAAAGTTGTTTCCACTGGTGGGTGAAACTAGAACTAGGAGGCATGGCCTCAAAATAGGGGGGAGCAGATTTAGGACTGAGTTACGGAGGAACTTCTTCACACAAAGGGTTGTGAATCTGTGGAATTCCCTGCCCAGTGAAGCAGTTGAGGCTACCTCATTGAATGTTTTTAAGGCAAGAATAGATAGATTTTTGAACAGTAAAGGAATTAAGGGTGATGGTGAGTGGGTGGGTAAGTGGAACTGAGTCCATGAAAAGATCAGCCATGATCTTATTGAATGGTAGAGCAGGCTCGAGAGGCCAGATGGCCTACTCCTGCTCCTAGTTCTTATGTTCTCCCATCCATTGACTCTGTCTACACTTCCTGGACATTCTCTCTTCCACCTTCTTCCGTCAGGAAAAAGATACAAAAGTCTGAGGTCACGTTCCAACCAACTTCTTCCCTGCTGCTGTCAGACTTTTGAATGGGCTTACCTTGCATTAAGTTGATCTTTCTCTACACCCTAGCATGACTGTAACACTACATTCTGCACTCTTGTTTCCTTCTCTATGAACGGTCTGTTTTGTCTGTATAGTGTGCAAGAAATAATACTTTTCACAGTATGTTAATACATGTGACAATAAATCAAATCAAAAATAAATGGAGCATGGTCACAATCAAAGCATGGTGGGTTTTATTTTATATTTTATTTTACGCTTCATTGTAGAGTAGTTATTTTATATTGAGCCATGTATTTCATCTTGCAAATTATTTCAATTAGGAATGCACAATGTGATAGAGTATTTCACCCTTGTAATGTAAATATGTTAGGAGTTGTGGGTTTTAAACAAAAAGAAAAAGGTGTAGTTTGAACACAGGTTTAAAATAACAACAGATTTATTGTAGGAGCTGTTGCCTGTACAGAGTAGAACATGAAACTGAGCAGGAGCCTGTGAAACACAATGGCACCACCATCAAATCATGTGACAGGCTGTTAAAGCATTCATGCAATTATTGTTTACTTCTATGTTCATTACAACAAATTACTGTGATGTTATACTTAGGATCAATAATACTCTAGACATAGTACTAGACACCATTAATCGTTATACACAGTGTGGTGTTAGTGTATCTTTAAGAAATGTTTTTTTTATATCATTTTCTCTGGTTGTAAGCTGTTTTGGTTTCATTGCTGCCAGGCCTTCTGCTAGAAGTCTTTTTATTGCTCCTTCAGTGGTTTAAATGGAGTTGCTTATTTTTACTCTGATCTTTTTTGACCTTGCATTGTTAGGAGGAAGATCATGTGTTTAAGACAGTTTTTCTCTTCCTAGCAAATTTGAGGTTTCATTTTCTGTTTTGGCCGGCTATAGTTGTTAGTTTTAGAAGGGATATCAAGCTGAAAAGAAGTGTTTCTCTCTGGTTTTGGAAATTCTGCCGATTCACTGAAAGCCAGGCTTCTTGCCTTCCTGGAGTAGAATATCTGCTGTTGATGGCTCAACCAGAGTCTCTCCCTGGTGTTCTGGAAAGCTGTTCTGACTTCAAACTGTTCTGGGTGTGTCCAGAGGGCTGCTAGAAGTTACAAAGCTGAGAAGTCAGGATTTTCAATCCTCCAACCAAAAGACTCAGTTCTAGTATCATGTGAGTATTAGTCTTTGCGTTAAACATGTGCAAAGCATTTTTTCATCTGTGGGAAGTTTTTGTTTGGTTAAAACATTTTAGATATATTTGTTAAGGGTTATACATGATCATGGTTGTTTTGATTTTATTTGTAATTGATAGAAGTTATTTCTAATTTTCTTACTATACATGTGAACTATATTCTTAAATAAACTTTGTTTGATAAAAGCTCCCTAGTGGGTCATTTGAATCATACCTGAAGTGAAACATCACGCTTATCCTAGCCAAATTCAAAGTGCAAAACTTATGATCCAGGTGGGCTTCATAAAACACTTTGGAGTTTCTGATGTGAATTATAACAACAGTCAATAAGAAAGACAATCAGAAGGATATCTATTATCGATTTGAACCTCCCACAGTCCAAGAAATTGGACCTGTTTTTGCTAAAACTATGGCTGGTTTCCATTTCTCACTTGTGGCATAATTATGTGCTAACACTCAATCTCCTTGCTGAAATGAGTGTTGCTTTGCCCTACCTCTCATAGAGCAACTGGAGATGATTCTGACACAATAACAAATCAAATGGCATTCTCAACTTTTTCTTTGAAAGTAGTAATGTGGGGGAACTGTGGATAGTCACAGGAGAAATATTTCAGTAAGATGTCAAAAAGCTATTCATACAATGTGATAACAAACCCTGTTCTCTTGAAGTTTTAAAGAATGTTTCAAGGATTGTACAAATCTTTCAGCTAATCCATAGATTGATGGATGATAAGGTGTGGATTTTATATGCTTAATACCATTTACTCTTAGATAATCCTCAAACACTTGTGAAGTAAACGGTAAACTATCACTAACAATCTGTTCTGGTTTACTAAATCTTGCAAAAATTTTGTCAAGTTTTTCAATGGTTTCTTTAGATGTAGAAGCTCTCATAACTTCTGGCCACTTTGAGTGTGCATCAATTCTGACTAAAAACATGTAACCTTCAAACAGACCAGCAAAATCTACATGCAATTGTTGCTGTGGCATTTTAGGCCACTCCCAAGGGTGTAAAGGAGACAACAGTGGTGAATTTCTAATTTGTGCACAGGAATGATGTTGTCTCACTTTTTCTTCAATCTGAGCACCCAGACATGGCCACCAAAAATAACTATGTTCTAATTTCTTCATCTGGACTATATCAGGATGTCTTTCATGTAATTGTTGAAGAATTCTTCCATGTAGATTAGGAGGAATGATCATTCGAATTCCTCACAATAGACACCCACCTTAGATGGTCAACTCAAGCTTTCTTGACAAATGTGATTTCAAATCAGAATGTGTACCATGTGTTTCAACTCTCGTTCCTTTCAATATTATATCCATCACCTTCCCCATCACAGGATAATTTCTGGTATATCTCTCAACTTAAGCTTTCACAGGCAAATGATCTACTAGCAAAGAATATTAGGGCGGCACAGTAGCACAGTGGTTAGGTTAGCACTGCTGCTTCACAGCTCCAGGGATCTGGGTTCGATTCCCGGCTTGGGTCACTGTCTGTGTGGAGTTTGCACATTCTCCTCGTGTCAGTGTGGGTTTCCTCCGGGTGCTCTGGTTTCCTCCCACAGTCCAAAGATGTATGGGTTAGGTTGATTGGCCATGCTAAATTTGCCCCTTAGTGTCCTGGGATGTGTAGATTAGAGGGATTAGCAGGTAAAATATGTAGGGATATGGGGGTAGGGCCTGGGTGGGATTGTGGTCGGTGCAGACTCGATGGGCCGAATGGCCTATTTCTGTACTGTAGGGTTTCTATGATCAATCTTCTATGATTAGCAAAACTAATTGGTAGCATCTGCTCAATAGGTAAAGGTAAGCATGATAATGCATCAGCATTAATATGCACTCTGACTGATGATACCGTATATCGTAGCAATGTATAGATAAGATCAGTGACCATGTCTGTAAGTGGCTAGCAGCTAATGAAGTATGCCTTTATAGAGCCCAAAAATAGTTAAGGGTCAATGATCAGTCAATAATTTGAAATGACAACCATATAAATATTGATGAAACCTTCATGTACCAAAAATTATACTCAATGCCTCCTTTTCTAGCTGAGCATAGTTAGATTCAGAACTAGGCAGAATAGGCAATGTAAAAGCTATTGGTTATTCTTCTCCCAATAGCATAATATGTGAAAAGACTGCCCCTATTCCATAAGGTCAAGCATCACAAGCAAGCAGTAATGGTAGATTTGGATTCAAATACTTCAGACCTCTGCAAAGCATCTTTGACACCCTTGTATGCTTTCCTACATTCTGTTATCCAGTCCCATGACTGTCTCACACTTAGCAAATTATGCAATGGCTTCAATGTAGCTAAGTTAGGAGCAACTTTGCCATAATAATTTATTAATCCTATAAAGGACATCAATTGCATTGGACATGGTGCTTCTAAATTAGCTCCATATTTTTAGGTGCTCTGTTACTATCGATAACCTGACCTGTGCTCTTGTTCACTGGACCCTGTAATTAGAATATCATCCAGGTAACATTGTACACCAGAGAGACCACTTAAAATATGATCCATCGAGCTTTAGAATAGGGCTGGTGTGGATGTTATTCTAAAAGGAAATGTTTTATAATGTAAAAGGCCTTTATGGGTAATGATGGTCAGCAATGGTTGAGATTCAGTGGCTAGGTTAACCTGCAAATATGCTTGTGAATGTTCAATCTTGCTGAATTTCTGCCCAACTGATAACCCAGCAAACAAATCTTCAATTAAGTGAAATGGATATTGATCAGCATAGAAAACTGGATTTATGGTCTTAAAATCATCACAAATATGAACTGAACCATCTGGTTTTATGACCAGTACAATGCGAGTAGCCCAGTGACTCATTGCAGCCGGCTCTGATGCACCAGTGTGAACAAATATTAATTCTTCTTCAACCTTGGGATGAATTACATATGGCACTGCTCTTGCTTTGAGACTTTTTGGTTGAATTTCACTTGAACTTCCTTCACTGAGCCCAGCATCTCTTTAAATACACTTGTATTTATCCAGAAGGTGCAGTAGGTCTGTTTTGGCATTAACCAACCATGTTGACAGCACTCCAGTTAAGATTTATCTTCTCCAACTATGATCTCCCAAATAAGAAATAGGAAAATTTCCATGGAGTGGCAACTCCACTGTTTGTCCACTTGCCGCTATGTTGACCGTGATATAACCTTTTAACGGCACAATCCCTTCCATGTGTCTTTAAAATTATATCAGCTGGTTGTAAAGGAAGATGCTTCAGCTTTTGTTGGTATGTAGTCTCAGGAATTAAAGATACAGCAGCTACATTATCATCCTCCATTCTAATAGGTTGTTCACTTAACTTTGGAATCACTCAATCTCCACGATTCATCCTGATGGATAAAACATTCAGTTGTAGTTCTTCTTCTTGTCTCTGGACTTTCTCTTCACAGTGTGGCGCGCTGCATCCTTTGGGAACCACTGCTTTAGTCCATAATAATTCTGGTGGCTTTGGCTCCACCTGTTGGATTCTTGCAGAAGTTTCTTCAACTACCATCTTTAACATGGAAAAATATCCCTAAAAATGATAACTAACTTTTTCCTTTTCAGATATTTACTTTTACTTCTGGTTTCCAGAGAAACAGACCATTCACAACCTTGATGGTATATTTAATCCCCAGATGAGCTATGCTCCTCTAATTCTGGCCTCTCAAACAGCCAAATATTAATCACCCCACCACTGGCATGCCCTTCAGCTGCCTGAGCCTTAAGTTTTGGATTTCCCTCCCTAAAATTTTCCATCTGCTACCTTGCTTTCATCCTTTAATGAGCACTTTAATATCTACCTCTTTGGCCATACTTTTGCTTAGCTACCCTACTATCTTCTTATGCCTCAGTGTCACGTTTCATTTATAAACCTCTGTGAAATACTGCATGGCATTTAAAAGTTCAGAAGAACAAGGTGGTGTTATTTACAGTAATATTCTTTATCTCTTTTGTATAAGGAACCTGAACTGTGTGATGTTCATATTTACAGTTCAGCATTCCTATTAATGCTCAACAAATAGAAAATTGTTCAAGCATGCAACTGTACAAGAGGAAATAACATGGAACCTACGTATGCTGTTGGATTTGTAGAATAAAATTCATCAATGTTTAAGTGGGAATAATAATGTAAAAAGGATCTACATAAAGTATTCATTTTTATAAACAACGGATGTAGAATTTTACTTTCTGAATGTGTTTTTATACAAGAGCCCAATAAGAGAATTTTCAGGCAAGAATAATGGGGGAGGTGATCGTTAAAATATTAATCCAGAAATGCAGTTAATGCTCTGGGGATCCCGGTTCGAATCCCACCATGGCAGATGGTGGAATTTGAATTCAATTTTAAAAATCTGGAATTAAGAATCTACTGATGACCATGAAACCATTGTTGATTGTAGGGAAAAACCCATCTGGTTCATTAATGTCCTTTAGGGAAGGAAATCTGCCATCCTTAACTGGTCTGGCCTACATGTGACTTCAGATTCACAGCGTTGACTCTCAACTGCCCTCCAAGGGCAACCAAAGATGGGCAATAAATGCTGGCCAGCCAGAGAAGCCCATATCCCACAAATGAATAAAAAAAATGGAGGGGAAGAATTCTTCTACTCTTTAAACAGAAGTCCAGGCAATATAAAGAGTTGATAAAAATTGTTCCACTATTACTTTTTTCATTTTGAGTGAATAGAAAATATAAATGTTTTATTCACTGTTAAATGTCTGGGAAGAATTAAAAAGAAAATTAATGTGATTTTAAAAAAACAGTTAATTTTTGACGCAGTGTATACCTGCTCTGAGCAAAATGAAATTTTGGAGGTTTGCTGGCCTCAGTTCCAAGGAGCTGGGTAATACTGTTGTCAGAACCTACAGCAAGATAAATGAAGCCCTGGCAGAAGGCCATAGTTAAAATTTTTCCTCTCATGAAAGAGTAAGTCAAGATTGACCCACAGATAAATACAAAATCAACAAATGAAAATTATTCACTGCATTAAATGCCTTCGAACTAAATAATAGAACGGGCCAATTTCCTACAGCCCAGAATCATCATCGCCACAGCCATATTCCCAACAGACCACAGGCATCTCTCTTCATGAGAGAAACAATTTTGGCAACTCACAGCTTGAGGAACACTATTCCACAGGCTTGGGGCAAGGTGAAGAGGCAAATCCTCCATGAAATAACATAGCTGGTAAAGGGATTGAACCTACGGCATTGGTATCATTGACATCACATGCTAGCCACCAAGCCAACTGAGTTAACTGACCCACTTCAGCCCAGAATAATGAGATGTAAACTTTTACTCTATCAGCTACACTTCTGAAGAAAACACTTAGAATCACAGAATCTCTACAGTACAGAAGGAGGCCATTTGGCCCATCATGTCTGCACCACCTCTCATCTTACCCAGATTCTATCCCCGTATTTACCCAGCTAATCCCCCTAACCTACACAAACTGGGACACTAAGGGGCAATTTAACATAATCAATCCAACTAACCTGCACATCTTTGGACTCTGAGAGGAAACCGGAGCACCCCAGAGGAAACCCACACAGACATGAGGAGAACATGCAAACTCCACACAGTCACCTAAGGCCGGAATTGAACCTGGTGCTGTGAGGCTAACCACTGTGCTAACCATTGTGTCACCTTGCCACCCTACTTCACATTTTTCACACAAGGAGTGCTGGAAATCTCAAATTCACTCCCCAAAGAGATGTTGAGGCTTGGTGAATTGGAACCATTAGGATTGAGATAGATGGATTTTTGTTGGCAAGGGTATTAATGATTATAGAATCAGGTGAGTTGATGGTGCTAAGATACAGGTCAGCAATGATCTAACTGAATGGCAGAACAGGTTTGAGGGGCTGAATCTTGGGGAGGCGGTGGCATAGTGGTATTGTCACTGGGCTAATAATCCAGGGACCACAGCAGGTGGTGGAATTTGAATTCAAATCAGGAATTCTAATTCTAATAATGAGCCTGAAACCATTGTCGATTGTTGTAAAAATCCATCTACTGTCCTTTAGGGAAGGTAATCTGTTGTCCTTACCTGGTCTGACCTACACCTGACTCAAAGCCCAGAAAATGTGGTTGACTCTTAAATTACCTCTGAATTGACCTAGCAAACCATTCAGTCCAAGGCTATTAAGGAAGGGCAATAAATACTGGCCTTGACAGCAACAGCCAGGTCCCATGAAAGGAAAAAGAATGAACTAACATAAAGAATTTCTATAAGGACGTGAGAGAACACTCTCCCACTATCAGCCTCACAACACATTATATTCTTGCCATACCAAATTGAACTACCAGAGTAACATTCAAACAACAAAATACAATCTGGCCAGATAAACTAGCTCAAGCCACCAGGGCATTGATGGTAAACAAAAGAAACAGCAAGTGATCTCAGCCCAGGTCCCTAACGATCAGGAAATAGAGGAATATTGAACCCAATGTCTTAAATCAAAGACTTCACTGTATGGAAAATGCTTGCGGGCTTTCAGAACACAGTGCTAAGTTATCAAGTTCCTTTAACATCTCTATTTAATTATCATATCCCTTCAATGCATTTTTTAAAGTGTAATTAATATCAAACTGATGTGTCACAATTTTTTTTTAAGAACAGGAGAGAAACTTGCCAAACCACAGAATATACTTTGGAAAATATACTCTTGGGCAAAGCTGAAATAATTAGACTAAGCTGATTTGTAACCACCAGAAACCTGCAATAATTTATTTACTCAAAATGTCAAAGATGCAATAAAATGTCACAACTTGAAACAAAATTTCCAGAACACTTCCCACACGACATTTGAAAAAAGAATGCTTTGAAGCAGTGATCAACATGGAGGAGATGAGTTAATTAAAGCAGAAACAAGAGAAGTGTGACACATTTCTCCTCCAATCCCACTGTGTTTACATTTCTAATCTCCACATCTTTCCATCTGGTCCAAGACCTTCTCCTTCCTGGCAATCCCTTGTCCATCACTCATCTCACCACATTTCTCTCTCTCTCCACAACAGGTGACTATACTATTTCAATCCCTTCTGCTAATTGCCACGCAAACTAAATCCCAAAGGGAAACTTGGCCCGTGTAGCACAACTCTTTCTTTATATTCTGGCAATGAAAGGATAAGTTCACTGAATTCAGTCTCCTGATCATCATAACTCTGCCTTCCAGTGATATGATTCAATTATATTATCATCCCCACCACATAGCACAATGTCACCTGCAAACCTGGCCCTTTGAGTCTCATTTGTTCAGAACATCCATAACAATTAGGAAGAAGATGTGTTCAGTGCTGATCCTTGGTGCAATCCAGCTTTGGTTTTGGAGGTCTCCCTCTCCTCCGCACTGCTTGTCTGGCACCCCTTTTACATGTCCTGTAAATAGTAAAATCATGCATTGTTTTCAGCAAATTCTCAAATTCTAGTAAATCTCCAGGCTTTCCCTCTAGGCATAGATCTGCTCTAGATTGAAGAATTAATCTTTACTCTGCATCATGCAACCAATATTTCTCCATCACTTGTCTCAAAACAAAAATGGCATTGGTGGTGCTTCTTCTGGACATGAATCCAAACTGATCTTAATGGATTTCCATAATATCTTTCTTTCACATCCCTTGTTTTGAAGCTTATGCAAAACAGTTAGAGATTTGTAATCATACCTGGTAGTTGTGGTCTTTCCCTCCATCTTCTGACTATTCCAAATCTTCACAGTTCCATCATTTGAACAGGTAGCAAAAGTTGAATGTTCATCAGAGACACAGATCCGGTTCACTATTGACTTATGTTCGTGAAGATGTGCAACTAGAAGCCCTTTGGGATGCCACCCTGAATAGACCATGAAACTCAATATTACAGTGTAGAATTAAAGTAAATCCCAATCCTCAAACGGTTTATCTCTCCTCAACACATACATGTACCCTGTCGACATCAACGGTGCTGAAGTGGAGTTGGTCAAGAGCTTCAGGCTTCTAGGTGTTCAGAACTCCAATCTGTCCTGAACCCTCTATGCCAATGCTATAGTAAAGAAAGCCCACCAACACCTCTACTTTCTCAGGAGGCTAAAGAAATTCAGCATGTCCGCTATGACTCTCTCCAATTCTTGCAGATGCACCATAGAAAGCATCCTTTCCAGATGTATCACAGCTTGGAATGGCTCCTGTTCCGACCAAGACCGCAAGAAACTACAAAGGGTTGTCAAAGTAGCCCAAGCTATCAGATCAAGTTCCTAACCTGAAAGGCTGCATTTGCCCACAATCAACCCATGGTAGACAAACTCCCTTGAAAGGAATTAAAAAACCATTTCACATAAACACATAAATATTAAATCATTCCCATGTTTTTAAATTATTAGAAGAAAGTAAGAATGCACATACTGAATAATGTATTTATGCCACATTTATTCACAAAAGGAAATACTTTAATGTACTAAATGAGGGAATGTATTCCACTAGTGAAAAGTAGTGAGATTTCCCTACCTTTATTTCTTTGCTACTTGACACCTATTGCCCTCACTGAACACACTTAATTTAAATAAACCACTGACTCTTTAACCCACCACAGCCCTTCCTTGCTGCACTCCACAAAAATGCAAGGACAAAGCAAGAATGCTTTTACTCCTTAACGATGTTAGTTTGTGTAACAATACTTAGTAATGTTAAATTACTTCATTGTCACATGCCTAATTCAATAAATGTGTTTGCTTTTTCTTGGATTGTTAACCACAAAGAGTTAAATAAATACGTCTGTCAAAACGAATTATTCACCGCTCATTAAATAAAAAATAACGAAAAGATAAAGTAATTAAATATATAGATAATTGCTTACATACCACTTCGCTGAGAATTGGTAAATATGTTCGCAGTTAGAAGAAATAGCATGGCAGTTACTTCTAACCCCCTATGTTGAGAGGGTTCCAAGATGTTTACCTAAAAAAATACATGTTTGACAAATCTTTTACCACCTCTTCAAGCTTAAAAGTGAGCTCCTTCAAAGTCACAAATAACTAATTGGGCATAGTTATGACACACTGAAGCAATATCAAAAAGTACAATTATATTATATCTTTAAGATTTTAAAAAATCCAAAATATCACAGAAGCATAATCAAACATAAGTCAACACTGAACCAACAGAGATATTTGCCAGGATTTGCATCACTGAGACAGTTCACTGGATTAGTAATCCAGAAACCCAAAGTAAGGCTCTGGGGGCCCGGGTTCAAATCCCATCACCACAGATGGTGAAATTTGAATTCTCAATAAAAATAATCTGGAACTTTAAGTCTAATGATGACCGTGAAACCATTGCTGATTGTTGTGAAACCCTATCTGGTTCACGAATGTCCTTTAGAGAAGGAAATCTGCTGTCCTTCTCTGGTCTGGCCTAGTGATTCCAGACCCACAACAACAGACAATAAATAGAAACATAGAAAAACTACAGCACAAAACAGGCCCTTCGGCCCCACAAGTTGTGCCGAACATATCCCTACCTTTTAGGCCTACCTATAACCCTCCATCCTATTAAGTCCCATGTACTCATCCAGGAGTCTCTTAACAGACCCGATTGAGTTTGCCTCCACCACCGACGGCAGCCGATTCCACTCGCCCACCACCCTCTATGAAAAACCTTCCCCTAACATTTCCCCTGTACCTACCCCCCCCCAGCACCTTAAACCTGTGTCCTCTCGTAGCAGCCATTTCCACCCTGGGAAAAAGCTTCTGAAAGTCCACCTGATCTATGCCTCTCAACATCTTATATACCTCTATTAGGTCTCCTCTCATCCTACGTCTCTCCAAGGAGAAAAGACCGAGCTCCCTCAGCCTATCCTCATAAAGCATGCCACTCAACCCAGGCAACATGCTTGTAAATCTCCTCTGCACCCTTTCAATCTTTTCCACATCCTTCCAGTAATGAGGCGACCAGAACTGAGCACAGTACTCCAAGTGGGGTCTGATGAGGGTCTTATATAGCTGCATCATTATCCCCGGACTCCTAAACTCAACCCCTCAATTGATGAAGGCCAGCACACCATATGCCTTCTTAACCACCTCCTCCACCTGCGGGGCTGATTTTAGAGTCCTATGGACCCGGACCCCAAGGTTCTTCTGATCTTCTACAGTACTAAGCGTCTTTCCCTTATATTGTACTCCTTCATCCCATTTGACCTGCCAAAATGGACCACTACGCATTTATCTGAGTTGAAGTCCATCTGCCACTTCTCCGCCCAGTCTTGCATCCTATCTATGTCCCTCTGTAACTTCTGACATCCCTCCAGACTATCCACAACCCCACCAACCTTTGTGTCGTCGGCAAACTTACCAACCCATCCCTCCGCTTCCTCATCCAGGTCATTTATGAAAATGACAAACCGCAAGGGTCCCAGAACAGATCCCTGGGGCACACCACTGGTGGCCGACCTCCATTTAGAAGAAGATCCATCTATACCCACTCTCTGCCTCCTTTGGGCAAGCCAGTTCTGGATCCACAGGGCAGCAGCCCCTTGGATCCCATCAACCTTCAGCCAACAATGCCCACATCCCATGAACAAAATAGCAAAAAAGTTGGTGGCAGTTGGAGTTGAAAGAATTAGTTGGAGTTTCATTATATATACTTTGCCCAGAGCCCTGACATTCGCTACTCTGATGAATCCCTGAGCCCTAGGGAAGACATTGTTTGATTGCTGTCTATTTTAATGGTTATTTCAACAAGTTTTAGACTCCAAGTGCCTGCAGTTTCTGTTATTGATACTTTAAGAGGTCTGGATAATTGACATTTTTATTGGGTTGTAATGAAAGGAAATTTGTAACACAGTGGAAGACAATGAATGATTGAGTTTTTAAAAGCTTGTTTGTACACAACCTATAGTCACTTTAGAGTACATTGGTTCTTTACAGTATATAGTGGCTCAGTAGGCATGGAAGTGCCATGGCTTGGCATATGGAACATGTGGGACCATGGAGTGGGTAGTGGTATAAGCTGGCATGGGGGGCATGAGCGGTATATCGGAGCATAGGTTGGATCAGAGGCTTTGAGGTCTTTTTGAACCCACGTTTAAAAGGTCCCCTCATGTAGTCTATGGTTCACGGCACCAGAACAGTGCTGTAAAAAAACCTTAATTCTTCAAAAACCTGGCCTGACTTCATGAAAATTATGAGGACAGGATATCCCTATCTGTGCAATGGACCTGGTCAGGTCAGGGATGCTGAGTGTAGGTTCACAACCTGAACCAGTCATACCTTTAAAAGACACTCCTGAAAATTTCACAGCTCGGGCATGGGATTGGGAATAAGACTCCCAACTCAGTGTAAATGCAGGTCATTAGGAGGAGCAATGAAAAGTTTGATCAAGGAAGAGAATTTTAGGGATCAACTTAAATGTGGAGAGGTCTAGAAATCATAGAAATCATAGAAACCCTACAGTACAGAAAGAGGCCCTTCAGCCCATCGAGTCTGCACCGACCACAATCCCATCCAGGCCCTACCCCCATATCTACCCACTAATCCCTCCAACCTACGCATCTCAGGACACTAAGGGCAATTTTTAGCATGGCCAATCAACCTAACCCGCACATCTTTGGATTGTGGGAGGAAACCGGAGCACCCGGAGGAAACCCACGCAGACACGAGGAGAATGCGCAAACTCCACACAGACAGTGACCTAAGCCGGGAATCGAACCCAGGTCCCTGGAGCTGTGAAGCAGCAGTGCTAACCACTGTGCTACCGTGCCGCCCGTCTAGAAGCAGAACAGTTTAGGAAGGGAACTCCAGAGCATAAGTCAGAGGTAGCTGCCAAGCAACACACTCTCCCCACTCCAGCTGGGGTGGAATTTCCCTACCATGGGAATCGTAGCGGGCAGGGGCGGACCATGCAAAGGGCTATTGACCTTGGGCGGGATTTTCCGGTCTTGGGGCGAGTGCGGATGGAAGATCTCGCCTCAGCTGTCAATTGCTGCTTTGATTTGGAGATTTCATTTCTTTTATCAGGGCATAATCCTGATATGAAAAGTTCAAACATGGTATTGCAGGAAAGATGGGCACAGATTTAGGAAAGGGTTCAGATTTAGGAGATGACAACATACCCAAAAGGGATGGGCAATAAAAACTGGCCTAACCAGCAGCATCCAAATCTCAAGAATGATTTTTTTTTTTAATTGGCCTTTTTAAACAAAAAACCTTTTGTGGTCAAAGGAGAAGCAAAGAGGAGAGTCATTCAGCCCCTCTTCACTATTATCACACCTGTTATAAAAAGGGCGATCATAGAGAAGGTTCTGGGTTCAAAGCCCATACCAGATCTTGAGTTCACAATCTGGGCTGAATCATTAAATGAAGAACACGCATTCACATAGCACATCAATATCTCCCAAACAGTTGGTGGAGTTTGAAATGCAGTCCAAATGTAATTAGGAAGATGTCCTTTAGTGAGACATTAAACCCAAATGTTTTTCACCCTTCCAGATGGGCTGTAAAGATCAAAGAGAATTATTGAAAGAATTTGGGAGCTGGTTAGCATTCCTCCTTCAACCAATGCTACAAGAAAAATATATTGATTAACATTCATCTGATGCCAAATGTGTGGGATATTGCTGGTACAATCGCCTGTACCAGTGATTGCGGCTGTTCTTGGAACCAGACGAACAATGTGAAATCGTGTTGGTCTATCGCACAACGCTTATTGTGCTGTAAAGCAGGAATGTAGACTGTATTAAATGTTTCCAAGTGAAAAGTGCTACATAAACTGTCAGCATTTACCTTAACTATTCAATTACTATTCTCAGAAAATGATGGGCTCTCTTTTACTAAAGGGATTCCTCCAATTCACGTTAGATTTGGGGAGAAATGAGAGTCTGGGTCGTTTTCTTTTGTAAATTAATCTAATTGGCAATCCGAAAGATCTCTTAAATCTTGGTTTCTTCCCTTATTAGATCGGTCCGAACTCTGTCTTCAATCACAATGACTAATTTAACATGGAAATCCGCTCCCTTTATCTCATCCAGCCAGTTTCAAATTATTTGCATTAGCCGAATCCTGTCTTTCCTTCCAAACAAAAGTTGATAACGGTTACTTTCTCGGTGTTTTCCCAAGTTTTGGCTATGGTTTTCCACAAATGGTGATTTTGAGACCACGAACCTTTCAACGCTTCCACCCTTGGAAAGGAGCTCGGGTTCTGCCAGTTTGGGAACAGATCGATCACCGCAGGCAGAAACTGGTCAATGTTACACCCAAAAACTGAAAGGCAGCTACCTGAATGCACTATTTCAGTTTAACAGAATGAAGCAACGAACCACTTATACCAAAAGGAGAAGGACTCGCAGATAGTGAGAGCGACGATGTGCATTGCCACTTGTAAACCCAGCTGACTCGTGAAAGAAATTGAGCGAACATCACGCTTGTTGTGGGCAAATAAAATTATTCAGCACCACGTGAGTATCCTGTCAAGTGCTAAACCTGCAACTTGGTTTTCTAAAGGTAAGATGTATCTCTATGTAAAACAGACTCAATGTTGAGTAATGTCCTTTAGAGAAGGACATCTGCCATCTTTACCTGGTTTAGCCTACATGTGAGTCCAGACCCACAGCTATGTGGTTGACTCTCAACTGCCCTCTGAACAAGGGCAATTAGGGATGGGCAATAAATGCTGGCCAGTCAGCAACACCCATGTCCCATGAATGAATTTTAAAAAGAGAGAATAATTTCAAACAATGGGTTGCAATTAGAGACAACCCTAAAACAAATTTGTACATTTATTGTCATTTTTACATTGAGGTAGAAATCAGTATTAAAGTGGTGCAGTCACAGCATTAGATCAATTTAAAGTTGTAGGTAGGTTGACCAAATATCATGACTGTGTGAAGCCCAGTCATTATTTTTATTTGGCACAAAATCCCTGCACAAATAATTTCAGAAATTGTTAATTCTTGTAACACGTTTAACACTTATTCAGGTTCAGGCAAAGAATAAAAGCAAAATACTGCGAATGCTGGAAATCCGAAATAAAAACAGCAAGTTGTGTTTCATAGCCCGATGGCATTGCATCCAGTCGGTGGTGGGGTGACCACAGTGCCTCCTTTACCCTTCCACATACAGAGATCATTATATGGAAGAGGATGGGGAGGCAGGAAGTGGGCTTGGGCATCAGCAATCTCCAAGCCAGATGGCCCAAGTTCCTTTGAACTTTGTAAAGTTTTAATACATTCCTGGACTCCCAGGGCAGTTTGCAATCAATATGAAGCCTGTCAACATGAAAGCAGGACTCCAGGCTGACAACGAAACCTGACTCAAGTCTAAACCTGCTTGAAGTCGAGTTCAATGGAAGATTTTTGCCATTGCAAGAGCAGACCAAGGTCTCTGTATATCAATGTCATGACCAACTTTGAAGGAATTTAGAAATTCATGGTATCAGATAGCTGAACCCACCTAAATCTTAACTCCTATTTGAAGAAACCCTTACATGGCTCTGACATTGTGGACTCCTGACATTCTCATTAATTAATATCCATGTTTGTTTTTGTTTCAAGTTATTCCTAACTGAGAAACATTTTTTTCTTTCATATAGCCTTCTGGTGTGCATGTTTGTAATGGTGATGACCATCCCCCAAGCTTAAATTGATGAATAAACAATGCTTCTGATTTAACCCTAAAGGCAAAAACAAAATATTACAGATGCTGAAAATCTGAAACAAAAACAGAAAATGCTGGAAAACTCAGCAGGTCTGGCAACATCTTAGAGAGAAAAGTAGTTAATGCTTCAAGCCCTTATGACTTATTTCGACTCAAAAAGTTAACTATTTCCTGCTGCATCTTACCAGTTTTCTACTGCATCCTGCCAATTATGAACTGGGATAGAAACAGAATTCTGTTGAAATGGTGCAGCTAAACAAGCCATACCAAGCCAAATGTGTCAAGTAATTTCAAAGCTTAAAGTTGGCAATTTTTCACTTTAATCAAATAAAACCACAAGAACCAGGAGTGGAATTTAATATTTGACCATGACAGCATGCATGATTCTGATCCACTCAAGTTATCCACTATACATCCACCGTTGTCATGCAGTAACAACTGTTTGTTCTACTAGTCAGTCTCAGCACATAGAATGCAGTCTTTAAATCGTTCAGGTTTCTTAATATGTGCACTTTGGCATTGACAATTCTTGATATTCCTTGTTCAGACAGTGTCATTCACGTGGCAATAACTGCAGTTCTCTCACCCGCTGTTTTTGGGGACCCATAGGTTTGCTGGTAATTCTGTACTCAGTCCAATTGGCGAGATTCCTTTATCCTGACCAGCTTATTTATTTGAAGGAACTTCCCTAGTTGTTTGGACACGCCTGCAATTGCACTGGTAAATTCCGTCATTTCCACTGTGTCACGTTCTCAGCATCCTGTCGCTCCTGGTCTGCTTTGTCCGAGGAGGAGGTATAAGGAGCTGACTAGATGGCAGCACATTTCATTGCCGTGGACATGGCTAATGATTGCTTGTGGGAATGTGTGGAAGAGGCAGGATAGTTAGCATCCCAGCTCAATAGTGAAAGTGGTGGCCTGTTGTCTCTTTAAGATTGTATGATTTTAAGACCTATGAGCACTGGTGCCTCGAGTATATTTTCTTCTTTCATGGAGTGTGGGCATTACTGGTAGGTCAGCATTTATTGCCATCCTCAATTGTCCTTGTGAAGGTGGTGAGCTGCCTTCTTGAACTGCTGCAGTCCCTGTGGTGTGTGCATAGGGAGGGAGTTCCAGGATTTTGACGCAGTGACAGTTTAGGAATAGCGATAATTTCCAAATCAAGTGGCAATAGTTACAAGTCTGCTGCCCTTGTTTTTCTAGATGATAACAAACACTGAAGGAACACGAGTATGCACTCTCTACCCATAAGCATGATGGTGGGCATTAGGATAGTACAGTTGTTGACAGCTAGTGACAAAACGTACATTGCCAAAGAAACAGGAATGGATTTAACTGTACAAGTCCTTGTGGAGCAGAAGGTTTTGAGACCAATTTCTACACACTTGAATTGTCCTAAGTGGCCAGTTGAGAAACCTGATGGATCATGGTGAATAACTGGATTAGAATTTTGAATAAGAATATACCATCTTGTGCCCCAATGGTGACAGCTGTCAACACATCATGTGCATGTGATGTGGCAAATCACTACTTTAATTTGCCACGAGTAGAAAAAAGGACAAAGCACATAAACTTTTATTAGTACACAACCGGCTAATGACAGATTTAAAGGCTTTGTATCTGAATGCGGGTAGCATTCATAACAAAATGGATTAATTGTTAGCATGGATAGAAATAAATACATCACTTAATAGCCATCAAGGAGTCGTGTTTGCGAAGTGACCAGGGCTGGGACTGGCATATTGAAGGAATATTTGACATTTTGGAATGATGGGAACGTAGGACAATGTGGTAGGATAGCTTTGTTAATTAAAGATGACATTTAGCATAATTATGAAATTGATTTAGTTTGAAAGCACAAGATGTAGAATTAGTTTGTCAACAGGTAGGAAATAGGAAAGATGAGGTGACTTGTGGGAGTAGTTTATGAACCCCCAAACAGTGATTACATGGTAGGACAGAATATACAGGAAGAAATAACTGGGTTATGTAAGAAAGGAACTGTAACAATCATGGGTGACTTGAATATAAATATAGATATGGCAAATGAGATCAGCAAAGATGGCTTAGAAAGGAGTTCAAAAGAGTGTATGGGGGCAATTTCTTAGAGCAGCATTGTTAGTTTTGTTTGCACTTTAGCAACCAAAGATTTTTTAAGTAACTGCACCCCCTTTTCAATCTACTGGAACTTGCCTATTAACATTCCTTAACCTGGATGGATGAGCCAATTGTGCCCAGTTTTTAGTTGTGTTACATGTTTGTGGAAAGCGTTAACTCGTGAGAACCAATGAGTTCCCTATGCTTTGAATTCCAAGGCTTGCCCTCAGCATTCGCTGAGGGGGTTAGCAAGTGTACTGTGCCCAAGACAAGAGCCAGAGTCCACCAGGCCACCCAGCTCAACATGTGTTATTGCAGCAGCACCCTTCCAGGTCATTTTCTCTCTTTCTCCTACCCCCTGCCAGAGCTCTGTGCACAGGGCTTTTCAGTTAGCCCACCAGCCTCATGCTTTTGCCTTTCAGGAGGCATAATGGCTAAATAGGGTGGATGATGCCCATCTGACACCATGTATAGGGAGACCGGTGTGGGGTTCTGGCTAGTGTAGGAGATAGTAAGGGAGAGGAGCTCAGTGAGAAACCGAACACAGCAATCACTGACCATCAGTAGGCTTCTCCAAGGGCTGAATGGCAATGAGTCAGGGCATGGACAGGAAACCCAAATGGTCACACATTCACTTTCTTCCCTTTCAGTAATTACACACATACAATCATGAGGACTGTAAAGTTGGTTGTTATCCTAATAGTCGTGAGTTGAGAAAAACACCACTATCAACATGTGGCCATGAGGAGGAAAGGGTGATAGGGCCTACTCACCTGCTGGAGGCTGCACAACAGAGAGTGGTCATTTGGAGGTGACATCATCAGGCCAGAGTTTACCGATGACGGATGATATACCTGGAGATGACTGAGACCAGTGCAGGAGATTCTGGATGTGCAGGGATATGGTCACTCACCTTTGCCAATTCAATGGAATTATATTGAATTGAGTTATTGTCACATGTATTGGGATACAGTGAAATATATTGTTTCTTGTGAGCTATACAGACCAACCATATTGTTCTGAGTACATCGGAGAGAAGGATAGGGTATAAAATATAGTGTTGCAGTTACCGATGGGATGAGGAGAAAGATCAACTTAATATGTGACTATTCAAAAGTCTAATGGCAGCAGGGAAGAAGCTGTTCTTGAGTCTGTTAGTATGTGTTCTCAGACTCTTGTGTCTTGTCCCTGACAGAAGATGGTGGAAGAGATTACGTCCAGTGTGCATGGGGTCCCTGATTACGCTGGCTGCTTTTCCAAGGCAGCAGGCAGTGTAGACAGAGTCAATGGATGAGAAACTGGTTTGCATGATGGACTGGACTATGTTCACAACTCTTTGTGGTTTCTTACAGTCTTGGTCAGAGCAGGAGCCACACAGAGCTGTGATGCATCTGGAAAGGATGCTTTCTACGGTGCATCTGTAAAAATTGGTGAGAGTCATAGTGGACATGCCATATTTCCTTAGCCTTCTGAGAAAGTAGAGGCATTGGTGGGCTTTCTTAACTATAGCATCAGCATGGGAAGACCAGGGCAAATTGTTGGTGATCTGAACACCTAGAAACCTGAAGCTCTCAACCATCTACACTTCTTCACCTTTGATGTAGACAGGGACATGTCCTCCACTATATTTCCTGAAGGCGATGACTATCTCCTTCATTTTACTTACATGATGGGAGAGATTGTCATCACACCATTTCACCAGATTCTCTATCTCCTTCCTGTGCTGTCTCGTCATTGTCTGAGATCCAACCCACTACAGTGGTGTCATCAGCAAACTTGAAAATGGAGTTGGAGAGGAATTTGGCCACGCAGTCATAGCTATATAAGGGGCTAAGGGCACAGTCTTGCAGGGCACCGATGTTGAGGATTATTGATTTAATTAATCTATTTAATCAAATATAAAATGAAATAGTCTTGTAATTAATCACACCAGCCAAGAAGCAACCACTAACCTTAAATTTTAATTTATTTCTGTATTTCCTTTGCAAGGCAAAGAATAACCTCATGTCATGCCAGCAAGCTGGCCTAAATGCACATTTGCACTTTCTTCAGCTAAAGTTCCAAGAACTAATAGTTCAAATAATAACCACCCAAAAAAGTATTTTTAGTACAAAAACATCCCCATACCTTTGCTAAATAAAGGAATATACTAACAAATACTGTAAATTGAGGTTCATGTCCAATAACCTAACTGGATCTCTAAACTGAACTCTGAAAGAGGCTGTTACAGCTCCACAGCTTCCAGCAGAAAAGATTAAATATTAACAGAAATTTCTCACCAATGATTCCATGCATACCCAAATTCTGGCATTTGAAAGTAGTATCAGTATCTTCAGTCTTAAGACTACTAGAACACAATTGTGATTACAGTGATTATTTGGCATCAGGTGATTCAGTAGACCAGAACAAAACCAGTTATCTCTTCATAGGGATAAACTAAAAGCATTAACAAAAAGATCAATGATTGGTAAACTGTATCTTGGGGCAAGATCTTTTTTTAAAGACTTTTTTTGCTGCAGATTCACTTCAACTTAAATTTAAATTTAATCCTTTGAACCAGCTGATATGCACTCTTAAACAATCAACTCAAGTACTCATCTAAAGACTACCACCAAAGGTAGTAAGTTTAACCAGTTTAAATACCACATATTTCCAGAGAGAAGCATTGTATTTTCCCATTTGATGCTCTACAACCTGGAGTGGCAAAGGGTAAGGAATTCCCTTTGTAATGCATTTACCGAGTGTCACTATGGTCAAAGTCCATTCATAAAAGCTAACTCCGTTTCTCTTCACCAGCTTCTCCCCCTCCCAAGTATTTGTCAATGTTCTGTGGAGGCTGAAAAGATGTTGGAAGCACCAATTTACCTTTAATGATTCCAAGCATGCTTGCTGCAAGAAATTTCATCACATGGGCAACCACAGGAATTCAAAGCAGGCATTTTTAAGGTTGAAACATTAAGTGAAAACATTGATTTAAATTGATATAATTTACCCCAATTTATATAATCCATTAAATTCCAAAGTGCTTTGTAGTAATTTACCAGGAAATTATTTGGGCTATTGAGATTATGAATTACTTTAAAAAGCATTATTCATATTACATATTTTTGTATCAAGTTCACAGACCCAGAACAAACACTGAATAAATTATATCCCTCGTTTATAATGTCATAATCAGTCACCTCTAGTTAGATACGGAACTGAAAAGACACTCTCAGGTTAACATTTGTGTATGTTCATTTTTACAGTTGCCAGGTCAATAGGATACTAACATATGAAAATGTGAAGAATTGTTTACATAAAAATAAAAACTCTAAGTATTTTTGCAGAAACATAAAAAACCAGTGTAGAATCCTCCCTGACCTGTAATCAAGTACATTACTGTAGAAGATAAAACAATGCACTTCAGTTGGTTTTCATAATCTAACTGCTACTTCCATACTTTGACAATTCCATCTCGTGAAGCAGTTACAATAAATCCCTGGGTGGTTTGGAAAGCAGCAAGATCTGTGATAATGTCATGGTGCCCAACGGGGAGAGATTCTGGACCTCTTCTGGGTACATCCTCTGATGATCCAACTTTCTGCTTGTTGTGAATTTCCTTTCAAAACATGAAGAATGGTTTATAGTGAAGAGAAACTTTGAAAAATGTACAGATTAAATTTTAAAATAGTCAATTGGAAACATTAATTCTATAAAAGGGCAGTTTTAGCCAACATTTTTCAAATGTTTTCTATTAGCGATTGCCCAATACACTGATAAAAAGTGTCATGAAGTAACATTGCAGATACAAACAAAACACACAAATGACAAGTCTGTTCCAATATTATTTAAATGCTTTATCACAGGTATCCAAACAGTATCCTGCATGTACACATCTTCTCAAAGAGGGAATTGGGCACAAATCTATCAAATATTTAAGAATCTCAAACATCCAAGGCATTTACAATTTAAAATGATGCACTGCACCATTGAAAGAAAAACTTGAAAGTTCTTCAGATCTTAGGAACTCTGAGTAATTTAGGATCAATGACACACTTTTGAAGTCTTATCCAAGTATGGCAACTAATTTGCCATAACAGAAAAAAATGATTGCGCAATAGGTATTGTTGACTGAGGGATAAATGTTGGCTAAGATATCAGGTGGAGCTCTTTGCTCATCTTCAAAATAGGTCATGACAACCTTTTTGACCATCTGAGTGAGCAGATCCAGCCTTCGATTTAAACACGTGATGGTGAGTCACTCCCTTTGGAATGCACTGAAGTCAGCCTAGATAATGTAGTCGGGTAATAAAAACAAAATGCTGAAAAAAACTCAGCAAGATTGGCAGCATCTGGGGAGAGGGAAACAGTTAATATTTTGAGTCCAAATGACTTGATGCTGCCAGATCTTGAGTTTTTCCAATATTTTCTGATTTTATTTCAGATATCTGGCATCCATAGTATTTTGCTTTTATTTATGAGCTCAGGTCTCTGGAGTGGGTCTTGACACCACAAACTCTCTCATTCGGAGAAAATTGTGCTACCTCTTAAGTAGCATACAGAAAATCAAAAGTGCACTGGAAATGGCATATCTGACGGTATCCAAACAAATATTGTTTAAATTTTCTGGTAGAGAGACCTTCTTCAAAATAGTCATTGACAGTTATTTACATCAATGTCAATTTAATTGCTTGTTTTTCCCCTCTTCTAGTGGAAAAAAGCTCTTGTCCCCATTCAAAAGACACGCATCGTGTGTGCGCATTTTTATTCTCTGTTCCAGTTTTTACTTGAAACCAAATTAAATGGAATCAATCCAAAGCTGGTTCAATCCTCTCTGGATTTGAAAAGAAAAAAGATCTGAATTTATATTTTTCTTGGATAAATGTTGCCCATCAACGCAAAACAAACAACACAATTTCTGCAAACCACTGTACATTTAGGTAACAGAAACCAATCATTTGTGCAAATTGAATTCCCCTGAAGTAGTTTTATTTTGCTCATTGGTGTGCTACTATTTTGGAGGATGGAGCATTTAGAATGTGGCCTTTGTCCCTCCACCTACTGAGTTCACAACATACTTGCATCCTTGTTGTTGAATTTAACTTGTTTACACCAGAATTCTAGTCCAGTGATGTCTGTTCCATCATGTCAGTTTTTCATGCTTCCTTCCTAACCCTTTTGAGCTATACCTTCACTCTTTCCAGTATGTTGCTGGCCTAGTTTCTCAGAGAATGTGTGTTCAAATCCTACCATGGTCATTTGTGAATTTGAATTCACCAAAACAAAATCTAGAATAAAAAGCTGATATCAGTAAAAGGTGACTATGAAGTTGTTGGACTGTCTTCAAAATTTAACTGGTTCACATGTGTCTTTAGGCGGTTATTGGATAGGCACATGGAGCACACCAGGATGATAGGGAGTGGGATAGCTTGATCTTGGTTTCAGATAAAGCTCGGCACAACATCGTGGGCCGAAGGACCTATTCTGTGCTGTACTGTTCAATGTTCTATGTCTGCTACAAATACGACTTCTGCCTTTTAAACATCTGCTGTTCTCCATTTAATAACTTCACAGGCTATTCTATTTATTTTCCTCCTTGTGTTTTCTTTTCAATTCCCTGTTCCTTTTTTAAATGATGTTCATGCAATAGTTTCCTGACCTGAGGAAGAATCTTAAGGCCAGAGATGCCAACTAATTTCTGTTTCTTCACAGTTGCATGACCTAATGAACTTTTCCAGCATTTTCTATTTTTAAATGTTGAACCTTGTTGAATAATATACATGCAGAGACCATATATTCCACTATATAGTTTTTCAAAACCATTTAATAAGATTAGGTTTAGTTAGTTGGGTGGTTGGTCTTTAGTTTGTTATGAATTACAGCCAATACTCTGTACCAAAATTAATGCCGTATACTGCTGTTGAAATGTAAGAATCATTAATTAAAATCTTTGAGAAAGGTGGTTATGTTAGGTGAAACCTACCTGCACAACTTCAGTTCCTTCAATTATTTTTCTGTAATAGGAGACAGATGGACAATGCAAAGCATCATTTGCACCTCCTGCTACAATGTATGATCGCTCTGGGTATGCTAGATCCCAGAATCTGTGGAAATAATTTTTAAAATACTTTAATTTTACAGTAACAATTATGGTTTGTAAAATATACAGTTGCATTAAATGGCTGTAGATAACTGTTACAAAACTGGTTTTGAAGAAGATGCTTTAAAAGGCCAGCTCATGTGTCATATTAACTCAATACAGAAGGCTCTCCTGATGATGCAGTTGGTAGCTAAAGGACGAAGAAAAAGGAAAGACATATTGATGTAGCACCTTTCACAAACTCAGGGCACCAAGATGCTTTACGACCAATTTTTGAAGCATAGTCATGCTTGTAATGTAGGAACCTCATGAGGCAACTTGGATGTTGATGATTGCTTTGCAATGTAATGATAGATATTCTGTTAGTGATGCTGGTCAAGGGATAAATATTGACAAATACATTGGGGAGAATTCTTCTGCTCTTCTCCAAAATGTTTTACATCCAACCAAGGGCAGAGGGATCCTTGGTTTAATGGCTCATTCAACAATGTAGTACTTAGTACTGTACTAGAGGGTCAGCCTGGATTTTCTACCCAAGCTTTTGGAGTGGGACTTAAACCTACAATCTTCTGATTCAGAGGCAAGAATATGGCATATTGAGTTAGCTGATCTCTGAGGCAGCATTTGAGGGCACCACAATTCTTTTAGGAAAGAAAAATCCGCCAGCAATTAACTACGTTTTTGACAGAGGGTAGTGGGTGCCTGGAATTCACTGCCCGGTTAGTGGTGGAGGCAGAGACCCTGGATCTGCACCTGAAGTGCTGTAAGCTATAGGGCTATGGACCAGGTGCTGGAAGGTGGGATTAGAAAAGGCACTTGGGTGTCCTCAGGATGGCATGGACAAGATGGCCAAATGGTTTCTTTCAGTGCTGTAACTATTCTATGGTACTGGCTGCTACCTATTACCTGCTTGAAATATGTATTCATGGCCATTAGGTAAGGACACAATCTGGTCAGGTAAGGTTTTTGAACTCTTCTATGGACACCCAGAGAGCACAAATGGTCTCGAGTAGTAACACAGAGTGGAAAAGAAAATCACACATGCTACTGAGAAGGCTGTTGATTAATTATTTTCTGGGACCAACTTCACCATCCCAATTCCGTGTCTATATTTACATAGGAGTACTACTTGGTGCCAGAAGACAATCAATGATTGTGCAAATGTACTGCGGGGAAGTCAACATCTTCAAGGATGTGAAGGTCAAAATTGGCAGGAAAGTTGCAGCTGCAAAATCTAATATTCAGGTACAAAACAGGGCAAACCGTAACATTTCAAACATTGTAATTCTGGCAAATAGTTCACGTTCAGAGATTCTCTCCACTCTAAAAAGAGATGATCAATGCAGCATGGCACCTGAGAGTGCATCCATTATTTGCTATGCACAATTCTGAACGGTACATAAACATGTTTGGACTGTCAGTCAGATATTAGTGCTGGTTTATAAAGAAGACATTTAACATTTTAGCTGTTGGTAAAATTGAGAAAAAAGGGCAAATTTGGCAATTATTGAGAAGTAGCTTTGATGCATTATTGGGATAGCAGGAAAGATAAGTAACACAAGAATTCAAGAGTCATGCCAGTGACCCCTTGCAGGTCAGATAAGTCAAAGGCAGATAAGCTGAGCGGGACAATGCACTGGAAGTGAACAGTGATAGCAGTATTAAAGAATCAAAAACCCACGCAAGCATGTGAGAACATGCAAACTCCATACAGACAGTGACCCGAAGCTGGAATTGAATTCCTGGCGCTGTGAGGCAGCAGCGCTAACCACCACCCCATTGGAGCAGCAATGGATCAAAATTTGTTTTCAAACTAACAGATGGGATCTATCCCAGGTTACTGTGGGAGGCAAGGGAAGAAATATCTGGGGCCTTAACAGACATCTTCTTATCCTCACTGACCACAGGAGAAATTCCAGAGGACTGAAGAATAGCTAATGTTGTTTTGTTTAAGAAAGGAAGCAGGGATAATTCAGGGAAATATAGGCTGGTGAGCCTGACACCAGTGATAGAGAAGCTTTCGGAGAAGATACTGAGGGACAGGATATATGCACATTTGGAAGAAAATGGACTAGTTAGTGACAAGCAACATGGTTTTGTACAGGGACGGTCATGTCTCACCAACTTGATTGAGGTTTCTGAAGATAACTAATGAGGAAAGGGCTGTGGATGTAGCTTATATGGACTTCAGTAAGGTGTTTGACAAGGTCCCCCATGGCAAACTGATACAAAAACTAAAATCACATAGGATTCAGGGTGGCTGGCTGGATGGATACAGAACTGGCTTGGTTATAAAAGATAGAGAGCAGCGGTGGGTGTTTTTCAGAATGGAGACCTGTAGCTACTGGTGTTCCGCAGGGATCAATGTTGGGGCCTCTGTTGTTTATAGTATATAAAAATGATCTGGAGGAAAATGTAGGGGGTCTGATAAGTTTGTGAATGACATGAAGATTGGTGGAGTTGCTGATAGTGCCAGGGATTGTCAAAGGATACAACAGGATAAAGATAGATTGGAGACTTCAGCATAGAAATGGCAGGTGGAGTTTAATCTGGAAAAATGCAAGGAGATGCATTTTGGAGGATCACATTTAGGTGTGAAGTATACTGTAAATGGCAGAACCCTTAGGAACATTAATATACAGAGGGACCCAGGCACGCAGGTCCACAGTTCCCCAGAAGTAGCAACACAGGTGGCCAAGGTGATTAAAAAAGCATATGCATGCTTGCCTTCATCAGCCAGGGCATTGAGTACAAGACTTGGGAAATCATGTTGCAGCTATATAAAACCTTGGTTAGGCTGCATTTGAAGTATTGCATGCAGTTCTGGTCACCACACTAATGGAGGAAGTGGAAGCTTTGGAGACAGTGAAAAGAAGGTTCACTAGGATGTTGCCTGGTCCCGAAGGTGTTGGCTATGAGGAGGGTGAATAAACTAGGATTGTTTTCACTGGAAAGACAGGGGCTGACGGAAGGCCTGATAGAGGTCTACAAAATTATGAGGGGCATAGACAGGGTGGATAGTCAGAGCCTTTCTCCTAGGGTGGAAGTGTCAATTGCAAGGGTGCACAGGCTCAAGATGAGAGGGGGAAAGTTTAAAGGAGATGTGCGGGGGAAGTTTTTCAGAGTGGTGGGTGCTTGGAACGCGTTGCCAGAGGAGGTGGTGGAAGCAGGCACATTCGCAACATTTAAGAGTCATCTGGATGGGCACATGAATAGGGAGGGAAGAGAGGGATACGGACCAAGTAAGGTCAGAAGGTTTTTTTTTTAAAGCTTAGTTAGGACATCATGATCGGCACAGGCTTGAAGGGCCTGTTCCTGTGCTGGACTTTTCTTTGTTCTTAACAATGTGACTAATGATGTCCACTGTTATTTATGTGCAAATAACATAGCAATTTCAAGAGAAGAGATTATGTACATCCTTCGCCAAGTATCCAGAAATTACCAACAGCACTTGTACAGCCGAGTGTAAACTTGAGGCAGTAAGTAATTTTTAAAAATTGATCAGCTTTTAGGCTTAGTGCAAGTTAGAAAAATAAAATAAGTTTACAAATAAAAGAAATGGATACGAATAGTCCGGACTACAACATGGCAGTGCAGGATATGTCGCTAGACAGCAGTATATGGTAATTTATGGACTGGAAACTGCTCAGAATAAACACTGGCACAAAATATTTTCATCTCAAATATTTCTGAATCAGTCAGTGGGAGATGGAGGGATCCTGACACATAAGACAGTGACACAAATAGCTAGAGATCCAGATTTTGATCGTACCACACTAAGGTGTAGATATAAAACAGGATTAATAATGTACAGTCCAAGAGGAATCCAAGTAATTTAGAGAATGGAGATACTGACACTATTAAACAGTGTGATGAGGCGTACTCTGGCATGCACGTATCTTCTTTTTGTGTGATGCCCCTTTAAAACCAAAGTGGTCTGGGAGTATTAAATAAAGGGTCAATTTGTCGCAAAGTTATGACAATTTTAGGTTCCAAGAAATGCCCATATGACCTGGGGTTGCCATGCGATGAACAGCTAAGCAGCAATGACATACAGCAATGTAATTGCCCTAGATCTGGGTCAGCTTGTGAATACTATTTAGCAGTTTTTAAAAAATAATTCACGGGATGTCACTGGCTGGGCAAGCATTTATTGCTCATTCCTAATTGCGGCTGAACGGAGAGCATCAAGAGTCAATCGTATTGCTGTGGATCTGGTGTCACAGGTAGGCCAGGCCAGCAAGCATGGCAGATTTGTTTCCTTAAAGAACATTACTGAATCCCACAGGAGTGCTGGAGTAAGAGGTCGACTTTTAAATCACTTTTTCGTGGGCTTGGTTTATTTATTTTAAAAGTCTAGACCGGAAGCGCGGGGTGTTGTGGGAAGGGTTTTTGAATTTTCTTTTAGCGCGTGGGAGGTTTAAAGGGGAGGCCGCAATATTCAGCGAGCAGCATTGTAGCAGGCAGCGGAGTGAGCAGGGAGCAGAGTGAGAGCTAAAGAGCTTTGGCTCATCGGGCTTCGGCGTAAACAGGCAGAGGCAGGGTAGGTTTAGATAGTTTTTCCTGTGTCACTGGAAGAAAGGGGGAATTGTGAGTGAGAGGCCAGTTTGTTGTTCTGTGTCGGATGTGGGAGGTCCTGGAGTCAGCTAGCCTCCCGGACGTCCATATCTGCGCCAGGTGCGTCAAGCTGCAGCTCCTAAGGGACCACGTTAGGGAACTGGAACTGCAGCTCGATGACCTTCGTCTGGTTAGGGACAATGAGGAGGCGATAGATAGGAGTCACACCGGGGCCACAGGAGACAGACAAGTGGGTCACGGTTAGGAATGGGAAGGGTCAGGTACTAGAGAGTACCCCAGTGGCTGTGCCCCTTAAAAATAAGTACTCCTGTTTGAGTGCTGTTGGGGGGAGCAGCCTACCTGGGGGAAGCAACAGTGGCCATGCCTCCGGCGCAGAGTCCAGCCCGGCAGCTCAAAAGGGTAGGGAAAAGGAGGATGAGCAAACTGACCACAGCACCAGGATACAGGGAGCCGTTCAAGTGGGGGGGGGGGAGAAACAAGAAATGTAGTAGAAATTGGGGATAGTACACTTTTGGATGCTGTTGGGGGGGGGGACTTAGCAGGGGTAGGCCATAGTGTACAGGTCACTGGCTCAGAGTCTGTCCTTGTGGCTCAGAAGAGGGAGGGGGGGGGGGGGCTGGGGGGAAGAGTAGTAGAGGATTAGTCATTGGGGATTCCTTAGTTAAAGGGACGGATAGGAGATTCTGTGAGAATGAGAGAGACTCGCAGTTGGTGTGTTGCCTCCCAGGAGCCAGAGTCCATGATGTTTCAATCGTGTTTTCGAAATCCTTAAGGGGGAGGGGGACCAGCCCCAAGTTGTGGTTCACATAGGCACTCAAGACATGGGTAGGAAAAGGGATGGGGATGTAAGGCAGAAATTCAGGGAGTTGGGTGGAAGCTTAGTGCTAGAACAAACAAAGTTGTTATCTCTGGTTTGTTACCCATGCCACGTGATAAGTGAGGAGAGGAATAGGGAGAGAGAGCAGTTGAACACGTGGTTACAGGGATGGTGCAGGAGGGAGGGTTTCAGATACCTGGACAATTGGGGCTCTTTCTGGTGTAGGTGGGACCTCTACAAACAGGATGGTCTGCACCTGAACCAGAGGGGTACAAATATCTTTGGGGGGGGGGGGGGGGGGGGAGAATTTGCCAATGCTCTTCGGGAGGGTTTAAACTAATTCAGCAGGGGGGTGGGTACCTGAATTGTAGCTCCAGTGTACAGGAGGTTGAGAGCAGTGAGGTCATGGATGAGGTTTCAGGGTCGCAGGAGTATACTGGCAGGCAGGAAGGTGGTTTGAAGTGTGTATACTTCAACGCCAGGAGCATCCGGAATAAGGTGGGTGAGCTTGCAGCATGGGTTGGTACCTGGGACTTCGATGTTGTGGCCATCTCGGAGACATGGATAGAGCAGGGACAGGAATGGTTGTTGCAGGGTTTAGATGTTTCAGTAAGTGCAGGGAAGGTGGTAAAAGAGGGGGAGGTGTGGCATTGTTAGTCAAGAACAGTATTACGGTGGCAAAAAGGACATTTGATGAGGACTCATCTAATGAGGTAGTTTGGGCTGAGGTTAGAAACGGGAAAGGAGAGGTCACCCTGTCGGGAGATTTTTATAGACCTCCGAAAAGTTCCAGAGATGTCGGGGGAAAAGATTGCAAAGATGATTCTGGATAGGAGCGAAAGTAATAGGGTAGTTGTTCTGGGGGACTTTAACTTTACAAATATTGACTGGAAAAGCTATAGTTTGAGTACTTTAGAGGGGTCGGTTTTTGTCCAATGTGTGCAGGAAGGCTTCCTGACACAGTATGTAGATAGACCAACAAGAGGCGAGGCCACATTGGATTTGGTACTGGGTAATGAACCAGGCCAGGTGTTAGATTTGGAGGCAGGCGAGCACTTTGGTGACAGTGACCACAATTCGATTACGTTTACCTGAGCAATGGAAAGGGATAGGTATATACCAAAGGGCAAGAGTTATAGCTGGGGGAAAGGAAATTATGATGTGATTAGGCGAGATTTAGGTGGCATAGGTTGGAGAAGGAAACTGCAGGGGATGGGCGCAACTGTAATGTGGAACTTGTTCAAGGAACAGCTACTACGCGTCCTTGATAAATATGTACCTGTCAGGCAGGGAGGAAGCAGTCGTGTGAGGGAACAGTGGTTTACTAAGGAGGTTGAATCTCTTGTGAAGAGGAAGGAGGAGACTTATGTTAAGATGAGACGTGAAGGCTCAGTTAGGGTGCTTGAGAGTTACAAGTTAGCCAGGAAGGACATAAAGAAAGAGTTAAGAGCCAGGAGGGGACACGAGAAGTCTTTGGCAGGTAGGATCAAGGAAAACCCTAAAGCTTTCTATAGGTATGTCAGGAGTAAAAGAATGACTAGGGTAAGATTAGGGCCAGTCAAGGACAGTAGTGAGAAGTTGTGCGTAGAGTCTGAAGAGATAGAGGCACGAAATGAATATTTTTCGTCGGTATTCACACTGGAGAGGGACAGTATTGTCGAGGGGAGTACTGAGATGCAGGCTGTTGGACTGGACAGGATTGAGGTTCATAAGGAGGAGGTGTTAGCAATTCTGGAAAGGGCCGGATGGGATTTATCCTAGGATTCTCTGGGAGGCTAGAGAGGAGATTGCAGAGCCTTTGGCTTTGATCTTTGTGTCGTCATTGTCTACAGGAACAGTGCCAGAAGACTGGAGGATAGCAAATGTTGTCCCCTTGTTCAAGGAGTAGGGACAACCCTGGTAATTATAGACCGGTGAGCCTTACTTCTGTTGTGGGCAAGGTTTTGGAAAGGATTATAAGAGATAGGATTTATAATCCCCTGGAAAGGAATAATTTGATTAGGGATAGTCAGCACGGTTTTGTGAAGGGTAGGTCGTGCCTCACAAACCTTATTGAGTTCTTGGAGAAGGTGACCAAAGAGGTGGATGAGGGTAAAGCGGTTGATGTGGTGTATATGGATTTCAGCAAAGCGTTTGATAAGGTTCCCCATGGTAAGCGTTTGCAGAAAATACGCACACATGGGATTGAGGGTGATTTAGTGGTTTGGATCAGGAATTGGCTAGCTGCAAGAAAACAGAGGGTGGTGGTTGATGGGAAATATTCATCCTGGAGTTCACTTACTAGTGGTGTACCGCAAGGATCTGTTTTGGGGCCACTGCTGTTTGTCATTTTTATTAATGACTTGGATGAGGGCGTAGAAGGATGGATTAGTAAATTTGCGGATGACAGAAGACTGGAGGATAGCAAATGTTGTCCCCTTGTTCAAGTTGTGGAGTTGTAGACAGTGCGGAGGGAAGTGGCAGGTTACAGAGGGACATAGATAAGCTGCAGAGCTGGACTGAGAGGTGGCAAATGGGGTTTAATGTGGAAAAGTGTGAGGTGATTCACTTTGGAAGGAGTAACAGGAATACAGAGTACTGGGCTAATGGCAAGATACTTGGTAGTGTGGATGAACAGAGGGATCTGGGTGTCCATGTGCATAGATCCCTGAAAGTTGGCACCCAGGTTGATAGGGTTGTTAAGAAGGCGTACTGTGTGTTAGCTTTTATTGGTAGAGGGATTGAGTTTCGGAGCCATGAGGTCATGCTGCAACTGTACAAAACTCTGGTGCGGCCGCACTTGGAGTATTGCGTACAGTTCTGGTCGCCGCATTATAGGAAAGATGTGGAAGTGTTGGAAAGGGTGCAGAGGAGATTTACCAGGATGTTGCCTGGTATGGTGGGAAAATTGTATGAGGAAAGGCTTGAGGTTGTTTTCGTTAGAGAAAAGAAGGTTAAGAGGTGACTTAATAGAGGCATACAAGATGATCAAAGGATTAGATAGGGTGGACAGTGAGCCTTTTTTCTAGGATGGTGATGGCTAACACAAGGGGACATAGCTTTAAATTGAGGGGTGAGAGATATAGGACAAATGTTCGAGGTAGGTTCTTTACTCAGAGTAGTAAGGGCGTGGAATGCCCTGCCTGCAGCGGTAGTGGACTCGTCAACATTGAGAGCATTCAAATGGTTATTGGATAAACATATGGATGATATTGGAATAGTGTAGATTAGAGGGACTTTAGATTGGTTTCACTGGTCGGCGCAACATCGAGGGCTGAAGGGCCTGTACTGCGCTGTAATGTTCTATGAATCAGACAATCAGCAATGGTTTCATCGTCATCATTAGACCTTTATTATATTTTTACTGAATTCAAATTTCAGCATCTGCAGTGGTGGGATTTGAACCCAGGCATCCAGAGCATTATCTGGGTGTCTGGATTAGTAGCCCAGTGGCAATATCACTATTGCACCACCTTCCCAGTTCAGAACTCAGAATTATTGTACAAATGAAACAAAGAAGGTTGTCTCTGAATGGAACAATTTTGTATTTGGCAATTTTAGAACAGACCCTGGTATTGAAATAGGGCTGAATAGAACAGAGACTATATTACTGTGTGTGGTACACAATTGAAAAGGATAGAACACTAAAGGTAGGAAGGGCAAAGGACTGTAGGTTGGTCAAGATCCAGTTCTGCTGTTCCAGTTACCAAAAATCATTTAAATGAGTTTGGAGAAGGGGGTCTCTTGAGAATTTGTATTATCCGGATGGTCAGGACCAAAGCAAGAAGGGTATACGCATCTGGGAACTTTGGATGGAATATGGCTGCTGGTTAATGCAACTCGATCGAAACTATTGAATGGAAAGTGAGAAATCCTACAAAATTAAGGCAGAGTTAGAAAGACTGAGATTGCATATTTGTGCAGGAAGTAATGGGAGTGCTTTAAGTAATTGAAGTATATCTTTGTTATATCTTTCACTTGTTAATTGATGTTTAAATTATGCTGATTTTAGTTGATTTGTTACAGTAAAGGTTTTAAAACATGAAGTCCTGTCCATTGGTTTTCTTCCCTTTTGCTTTGAGGATTGCTTTCTTTTAGAAGTTATTGGTCTCCATGGGGATCAGAAACAATGCTCTCACTACCTGTGGGGATAAGGATAAAAAATCATGGAGACAATGAAAAAATCTATTAGAAAGACAGCCAGTATGCAGACCATGGAACATTGGAGCAAGAAGCTGTCCAAAGATGGAAGGGGAACATAATGTGGTCATTGTACGTGATTCAAAAGTTAGCACTTTGGTAAGCAAGACTGAGAATCCAACAAGGTATGCTGCTTACCCGGCACCAAGGAAATCTTGAAAGGTTAGAGAGGAAAGGGAAGGATCCAATCATTGTATTCCACATACACAATAGGTTCTGTTCGAGAGCACCAGGAATGAGTTAAACGAACAGGACCTCAAGGGTTATAATCTCTTGCTGTCTAAGACATTCAAATTAGCATGGCATAAACAGATTAGAGAGATTTTATTTTACAGTGACCATGTGACTACAAAACTGAGTGTTGTGGGAAAGAAGGGTTCAATTTTGTGGGACAATGTCATTAGTATTGGGATACGCACCATTGGCCTGGGCTCCATCTGATCTGGCCTGAGATCAGGGTCCGAGCAGAAAGGGAGCAAGGGAGGACTCGGGTGGAAAAAATATTAGCTTAAAAAAATTAAACAAAAAGAGAGTTAGTCAGAAATTGTGCTTTTGTCAATACCTGCAAAGATATAATAGAAGTAAGAAAAAAGTGAGTAAAACAAAAGCTAAAGGACAATTTAGGGTACGTAGCCTAAATAGGCATTCTTTATACAAACAGGGCATAAGGAACAATTTGAATGACTGCAGGCACAAATTAAACTTGGAGGGTATCAAATGGAAGCCATTATTGAAATTTGGCTGCAAGACAATCAGGACTGGGAACTAAATGCAAGCTCTACAGGAAAAATGCTGAAAATAGCAGCAGAAGTGTAGCTGCAGTGAGAAAGGATGAACTGACTTCAATTATAAGGAAGGATATAATGAAAAAGAGGTAAAGCAAGCTATGGAGACTGAGTGGATATAGGAAATAAAAAATAATTCAAGACTGTCAAGGAAGTTACATTCAGCAAATCCCAATTTAATGTTTCCCCTTAATATCAATATGTTAATGGGACCTGCAATTTCAGTGAGCGTCACAGTATTCATTTTAAATTGTTTCTCGCATAACCTGACTGGCACCATTTTGGAGCAACCTCTTCCTGTGCCCAACTCTCTGAACTGTGGCCTCTCTCGTTGAACAATTTACTCCCCGACTCATCCTTTCATCACTCCTCCATCCTGGACCTGCATTCCCGTTCAAGATCCAGATCTAACCGGATGTCGGCGCTCCAAAGTTGTGATGGTACAGAAGTGCCGAGTAGGGGCTGATATAATCCAATTTTTTTTAAAAATGACTATCAAAGCTACATCACCTGACTCACTGCTCATCTCCAGTGCACCTTGTTCACAGGGAGGGTTCAGGAGAGGGAATTAGCGAACAGGAGCATTAAAAAAAAAACATGGGTTATAAGAGCCCCAGCTTGGTACTTATCCACTATTGCGACCCACACTGCCACACCCCTGGTGCTCCAGCTTTATATTGGATCAAAACTGTGAGGGGGCAGAAGAAAGCAACATTTTTCTCAATCATTTTAAAATCTATTTTATTTCAATTACACACACATTATCAAATAATGCTGTAACTGAAAGGGAAGGCATCTAAAGGCAACAGTGTGGAGGGGGCAACGCTTCACATGTAATTATAGCATATGTGGGGTGGCCTCAAATTAATCCTAATGCACTGGCCCCCATTCTGTCACCAGAAGGCCACCTCCAGGCATTAGTTGGCCTTAATACTTATGCTAACCTGAATATGGGTAGCTATCACCCTGTCAAACTCACACCTCCCACCAAAAACTGGCCTGGAGACAGGAAGATGCCAGCAGACATTCCAGGTTTACCTACTTCCAGCAGGCTTTCAAAATCCAACCCAATATGTGGATACATATTGCTAGACCCTTAAATCCACCAATTCTATCCAAAGTACATCACCTTATTCTCATATCTGACCCAGCAGTTAGTAGCAGAGGATTTCCATCTGCTGGACTGCAGTAGATTCCATGGACACTATGCGTTGAAGGCTAAACATTAAAACAAAAACAAAAAATGTTAAAATACAATTAAACCTTGAACATAAGAGAAAACAAAAGCAAAATCTTATGGGTTGCTGGAAATCTGAAACAAAAACAGAATGTGCTGTTAAAACTCAGCTGAATGGCAGCATCTGTGGAAAGAAAAACAGAGTTAAAGCTCTTTGGAATTTAATTGGACCTTGAAATCACAGATCTTGAATCCGTTCAGCTTAACATTACAATCCAGCCTCTTCATAATACAAACGTAACATTGTCATCCACATAATAACTTCTAACTGATCTCCCATGGCATTGCACATTGAGAGTTCAGAACAAAAACAAAACTAGTGGGTGAGCAGATTATTGAACCAACTGAACTTACTCTACATCCCAACAGTGGTTTTCCCCATGGCCACCCCAGCTTATCTTATCCATGAACCATCAACTTTATCCTCATCAAACCAGAAATGTCTCAAATTTAAAATTTCACTCTTGTACTTAAATCTTTTCATAGCCTCAACCTATTCCCAATTCCATAACATCCTCCAGTCCCCAAATCACAAACTCTCTATTTGATTCTGGCCTCTTGTGCCCATACACGCACCTCATTTGACCCGGTCATTAGTGGTTTTGCTTTCAATCACCGAGGTCCTTTTCGGAAACCTGTCTGCTTCTCTAGGGTCCAGACTGCTCTAAGATTCTCCTTCAAATCAACTTTTTTTTCCAAACAAACATATGGTTGGTCACTACTTCTAATATCTTATTCTTTCACTCCATACCCATAACTTTGATTATACCTCTGTGAAGCATTTCGGGAGTTTCTTTTTAAATTTACACAAAGCATTATAAGATTCGAGAACCGTTTCTTCCCTACTACCATCAGATTTTTGAATGGACCTACCTTATATTAAGTTGATGTTTTTCTATATCCTAGCTATAACTGTGCCACTTCAATTTGCACCCTCTCCTTTCCTTCTCCCCTATGTACTCTATGAACGGTATGCTTTGTCTATATAGTGCTCAAGAAACAATACTTTTCACTGTATACCAATACATGTGACAATAATAAATCAATTATATGATGTGGGGAGGCAGTGGCATAGTGGTATTGTCACTGGACTGGTAATTCAAAGACCCATGGTAATGTTCTGGGGCCCCTGGTTTGAATCCCACCACAGCAGATGGTGAAATTTGAATTCCATGAAATAAATTCTGAATTAAAAGTCTAATAATGGCCATGAATTCATTGTTAATTGTGAACAGTTATTATTAAACTTGGAAAAGGTTGTGGTGGAAGAGGGTACAGAAAACAGAAGTTTATCTTGGTTGCATATCCTTAATTTCAACATTAACAAACTAATCAGGAGGCAGAAATAGGAATTAAATCTTAACAGTTAAGAATAAAAGTTTGAAGATTTAGCCACAAACCTGCATTTCAGAGAGGGGTGGAGCACTGCTGGCCCAAAGGGTGAATCGTCTGTCTCCAGTTTCCATATCCCACATTGAAACTTCATTATTTCCTTGAACAGCTAAATAGGCATGTCAAAACAAGCGAGAAGTGTGAGGCAACTCCAGCAGAGAGTGGATCAACAGAGGTACAGCTCATACAAAGGTATACCAACACACCAGACATGACATGCACACAGATGATTTGTCACGTCATGCTTTATGAGGCTCAGGTTTGTGTCAGGTAAATGGTAAATATTTCCTTTTGGCTAAGATCAAGTGTAGTATCTAATCACTTCTCGGTCTTTTGGCTAAGATCAAGTGTGGTCTGCTGATGCTGCACTTGGTTGAGGTCATTGGGTTGCATTTAAGCTTCATTTTCATGTGAAGCAATTTTTAAAAGCGGCATCTCGGCCTTTTGGCTAAGATGCAAATGAGATCAAGCCTTGGAGGAGGAAACCTCCGCTTACTCCAATCAGCTTGGCTCATGTAGATCAGGCCCAAGACAGGGTAGGGGTTGCATACCCTGTCTTGTCAGCTTGGATCGGAAATCTCTCAACCTCAAGGGGGGGAGGTTTAACACAGATATCAGAAGGACATATTTTACACAGAGGGTCGTGGGGTCCTGGAATGTGTTGCCGGGCAAGGTGGTGGAGGCGGACACACTGGGAACGTTTAAGACTTATCTAGACAGCTATATGAACGGAGTGGGAATGGAGGGATACAAAAGAGTGGTCTAGTTTGGACCAGGGAGCGGCGCGGGCTAATTGTTCTTTGTTTCTCGTTTCAAGGCTTCATTCTATGATCATCTTGCTGGTGCCAGTACAGAGCGAGACTGCGGATAGTTGGGAACCTGTCTCGGGGGCAGGGAATTCAGATGGTGTTCGTAAAGCAGAAGTGGAGATGAATAGGGTTGGGAAGCATTTTCTGATCAGGGCCAGTGTGATCGCCTGGACTCGTTTCGATCGCCACAGGGGGTCGGAGATGAATTTCCCAGATTTTTTTTTTCCCCATATTGGCCCTGGGGTTTTCACTCTGGGTTTTCGCCTCTCCCTGGAGATCACATGGTCTGGAATGGGGGGTGGGGGTGAGTTAATAGGTTGTGATGAACAAAGCATCGTAGCTATGAGGGACAGCTCGGTGGATAGGATATTAGGATGTAGATAGGCTGGAAAATTGGGCGGGGATCCTGGATTCAGGACGCGGGCTTGGAGGGCCGAAGGGCCTGTTCCTGTGCTGTTTTGTTCTTTGTTCTTGTTTGTTGAGACTCTGAATTGGACTTGATTTGATTGAATTGGAAAAGTATTTAAAAAATGATAAATATTTGCAGCTTGTGGAACAAGATCCGCTGCCAAAAGAACCTGGTGGTCAGACTTCACTAATAGCTGTCAAAGTCACAGTCGCCCTCAACTTCCTTGCCTTTGGATCCATGCAGGGTTCTACCAGACATTTGCATGATCCTGGGTATCAGCGGTCCAGAAACGCACAAGACAACTGACCACCAATGATGCCTGTTATGAGCGAGTAGACACGCGAGTGCGAAGCTCTGACTCACACAGGTGCAGAGCATTAGCATTTGCACAGATTTGACAATTAAGGCAAACACAGATAACCCAGGACTATACAGTGCAAGAGATTCTACTATATTATGAATCTACGATGCAACCACAAGATGCTGCTTATCCAGAGGTGCACAAGATGGGCAGATACCAAGATGTCTTTATCCTGTAGTAGCCCAATATCCCTGATCTCCTAGCACCTTGAAGCATACTTAACAGCTGGCTACACAGAGACAAAGAATATCCATTCAATTGTGGCCGACATCAACCATCAGGAAGCCAAGCAATGAGGTCTGGATGCAGTACAATGATATGGTATACATTTTACATCATGAAAGCCATCTGAAAACCAGATGTCTCATTGAGCAAGTCATTGGCATGGTGAAGTTGAGTTCAGGTGCTTGAACAAGTCTGAAGGCATTCTGCGGTATGCACCGGGCAGGGACTCCACAATGGGTGTGGCTTGTTGCACACTGCACAAGGCATAGCAGCTAGAGGAGGGAAAAGTAATAAACCACAAGTAACCTGAATGTGTTGAATTTACCTGCAATGACCCATGACTGGCAGAGGGGATGCATAAGTAGACGTCGAATGCGAGCCCTGGCTGGGTGACAATGACTTGAAATGGGCAGCTGAAATCTCATATCCCAACAAGCCATAGTGCCATTACTTGTACCTTTTAGAAAGAAACTAGTTACAGAAACAAATACAGCAAGCATCTTAATTTTAAACCCTCAAAATTACCACTTATTCCAAAAATAAAATTTCTGATAATTGTATTTGACTGAAAAATAAGCCAAGTGAAATTTATCTACAGAGTTTTCGTAGTTTGAGTCACAGATACAATTTTCCATTTCACCAACGCAACTATTATGGAAACATCCTACGGTACAGAACAAAAAAATTGACAAATAAATTTGGAAAATACTTACCAATACATAACCAACATTGATGTATATCTACGGCAAAGGAAGTTGCAAGTCCAAGTCTCAAATCATGCTTTAAAGTCCAGGCATTTGTTGATGACCTCAGGTCCCAGCCGACTAAAGAACCATTTACAGTTGCGTATGCTAAAACAGACTGTGCACCTGCATTAAAATGATGAATATCCACCACACAACCATCTTCTTTCTGGTCCAAAGCTCTTGTAAAATAAAATAATAGATTTGTTTGCGTGAACATGGGTGCAATTGTTAATTGCTTATAGTCGATGTAATGTAAAATGCTGGTAATACTTATCAAGATGATTGATTTTGTAATGAAATTGGTTTTTGAACCAGAAACCTCTCCTCTAATATTGAGATCATACCATGCATTTATAAATAACTAAACCTTTATCCTTCAATTCTAGGTTCCACTTTGAAAATTGAGATAAGTTACCACAGAAGAATCAACAGCAGCTTAAATTCAACCTCTGGATACAGGATAACAATTTATCTGGCTAAGATTTACCGCTAGTCATACTGAATCATATGTTAATTCCAATTCACTTTTTCATCAATGAGATTAACTTAAACACATTTATGAATGTTCAATTTAGGTTGAGAGAAATTACACAGGAATACAATTGCTGTTCTCAGCAATGCAATATTAAAAAGTTAAATGTTGTATTAATAAAACTGTAACTTTAAGACAAAAGAACAATTTGATTTCAAATTAGAAGATATTGATGATGAAAGGCAGTTTACCCATCCACGTATTAATAAATTAATCAGTGTACAAAAGTGCAGCAAGAGTTCAAGCATAGTGTCAACTTGCAATTCAGAATATGAAAAGGAAGTTGCTTCAATATTAAAAATTGTTAAATGCACATGGTCTGAATAATTATGAATACTACATGCAAGCTACAGTTATAAATAAGAAAATAGAACTAAGCAACAAGAGGAGGAATGCATCTTATGGAGAAGGAAGACACCCATTACAGTTAGTTACGATACTAAAAAAAACACACAAAAAGATGGGATGAGATGGGATCAGTGAACATTAATAAATACTGTTTTTCATCAGTGTGCCTGATTCTAAGGCATTTTTTTTAAAGGCTGTTAATTCATATTGCTAACAGGAATTAGTGTATGTTTAATCCAAGACTATTAATAGTATCTACGTATAAAAGGGATAGAAGAATTGGTAATTTTCCTTAGAAAGCACAGGGCTACATTAAACAGAGTAATGTACACAGCTAATGGGTTATAGACTAATTATAACAATAAATTAAACTTTTTTGTTTGAAAACTGCATCAAGCCTTCACAGAGGTACATCATGAAGATCCCTTTCCCATTTTACACAAGTGTTAATGTAATAAGTAATTATTTTTTGTGTTTTTTTAATGCAGTCATTTAAGTAATGCACTAAAGGAAATTAGTTCTTTGGACATCTTAATAAAAATGCACATGCAATTATTGTGCTTATGCCATCACTTTAGAGGTTAACCATGCCAGAAAAAAAGTATTAAATCAATGTATAAAAACCTAGCAATTTAATGATTAAAAAAATCTGGCATACACGTTACAGGTGCAATTGTCTTCCTTTCTGTGGAGAAAAAGATAATAAATCACCATAGAAACAAGAAATAATCTGCCACTAATTTTACCATGAATGCCTTGGCTTTCCTGGTTTGGTACACCCAGGCGTAGCTGAAAGGTCATCAGTTCATAATTTTTATCTTCAGTACTTTCACACTACATTGATAGTCATGGTGTTGCATGGTAACTGCTCCTACCCTCACAATTTGAAGCAAAGTAAATACATTTCTACTATGACAGGAAAAACAAAACATCTTGTATTTTGCTCCCGATGATTTAAGTACAGCAGTTGACTGCCATCTAGAGTTTTAATATGCAAATTGGCAAGAACAAGGAGATTCTTTGCGCAGTACCATAACAGAAATGAAATGAAATATGGAAACATGCACATTGTCAGTTTCAATGCACATTTTGAACCACCCAGTGAAAAGTTATACAAATGGGAACATTAAACTCCAATTTAGCCATGTTAAAAAGCTGAGGCACGGTGAGCAGCAAGAACAGATGATAGACCAGGGGCTCTGTTATGGAGATCCTGTTTTCGAAAGAATTGTAGGGAGCAGGATAAAGTCAATGGAGGCAATTCTCCCCCAAAAATTCTAAGTGTCGAATTTGCATAAAAACTGAAGTAAATCCCAGTTTTTTTCAGCGGGAGTTTCAAAATGAACCTCCCACAGTCTCCGCACTGCAGAGTGAACCAGCATAATTCAGAAGAAAAAGCTGTAGGCGGGGCCTATTCCCACTGGAGACATCGGCACCAGAGTGCTGAACGGGCCACTACGCATGCGCTGATCTGCTGCGCACTGCCATATTCCCAAATGCAGATCAGCTCGATTGCTGGCCAGCAGCCCCAACTCCTCCTCCCCCCCCCCCCCGCAGCTGCCCAACAGTCTGACCCCCTCCCCAAATCAATGGCCAGCCCGAATCGCTGACCTCCCTCCCTTTGTCACCATTGAGTGCAGAGTGGCAGCGGGACCCCCCTCCCCCGCCTGATGGACAGTGCTAAGGGGCAGGTGGCACTGTCAAGCTGGCAATGCCCTGGAGGCATCCCCTTACCTTCCGGCCCTCTGGGAGGCCTCGATGGCCCCCCTTCACTCCTGTGGAGTCAGGGTGGTGAAACACTCTTTGCAGGGGAGACACTCTAGCGGGCCCAGGGACATCAATCCTGGGCATGCTAATTATATGTAAATAATATTAAATTGAGAATTAACATACATTATACAGCTCTGTGCCGATTTCTGGCGCGGAGCTGACGGCGCTGGTAATCCGGCGCCCTAAGACTCAGAGGCCATGGCGCCCAATGGGAGCCCGCTAAACTGCCTCCGCTTGACTCTCCGAGCCCACTGCGCTGCAAAAGCAGTGCAGCGGGCTGGGAGAATCGCCGCCAATTTAATTTTGATGAAAAGGCAGCATTGGATTGACCATGGGCACAAATGAAAATTTCCCAGAATTAAAAAAGGGCAAAATGGAGCTCAAAGAGACAAATAAATGAAATGAGCAAGGGGAAACAGCATGACATAACGCAAAAAGAATTAGTGCACGACAAAATGTTTTGGGAACAACTTGCATTTGTATACCATCTTTCACACGAAAATCATCCCAAGGCCCCTGACAAAAAATATCAACTTCCATTTCCCTTTTAATATTTATTTTTCCATTTAATTTTGAGGGAAACATCTCACAACCTTGATGTTAAATTTGATCCTGAGGATTGAGTTTCCAAACGCATATACGTAGTATCATAATAGCTGAATATTTTCTAATCTCTAACCTTAATAGGCAACTCTATTTTCAAACAGTGACCCTTAGTTTTAGATTCCCTCAAGAGGAAACATCCTCTCCATATCCACACTGTCAAGACCCGTCAGGGTCATCTCTTACTCTTCTTTACTCCAGCAGATACAAGCCTAGCCTATCCATGCTTTCCTCATAAGACAATCCACCCTTTCCACTTATTAACCTAGTAAACCTTTCTTGAGCTGCTTCCAATGCATTTACGTCCTTCCTTATATAAGGGACAATACTGAACACAGTACTCCTGATGCAGTCTCACCAATTCCCTGCAAAACTGAAGCATACCCTCTCTACTCTGATATCCAATTCCCTTCGTAAGAAGGAATAACATTCTATTACCTTTCTTAATTACTTGCTGTACCTGCATACTAGCCTTTTGTGAATCATGTATTCGGACATCCAGATCTCTCTAAAGCTCAGAACTTTGCAATCTCTCGCCATGTAGATAACACGCTTCCTTTTTATTCTTCCTGCCAAAATAGACAATTTTTCCCACATTCTCCTCCATTTGTCAGATTTTTGCCCACTCACTTAATCTATATCCTTTTGTGGCCTCCTTATGTCCGCTTCACAACTTACCTTCCTATCTATCTTTGTCTCATCAGCAAATTTAGCAACCATACCTTTGGTGGAGCTGGGGAGATAAAAGAGCTCGATACTGCTGAGTG
This sequence comes from Mustelus asterias, assembly GCF_964213995.1. NCBI lineage: Eukaryota > Metazoa > Chordata > Chondrichthyes > Carcharhiniformes > Triakidae > Mustelus > Mustelus asterias. Next base: position 143,777,781 of record NC_135802.1, on the reverse strand, counting down.
GTGGTGGTACTGGGTCTCAATGGATTTTCTCCAAATCTGGTCATCAAGTGTGGCATCATAGGCAACTAGATAAGTGATAGTTGATGAGTACTTTACTGTTTTGCTCATTCAGCTTTAAATACAGATCTGGATGTCCTAATACATGATTCACAAAAGGCGAGTATGCAGGTACAGCAAGTAATTAGGAAAGGTAATAGAATGTTATTACTTCTTAACAATGGGAATTGGATATCAGAGTAGAGAGGTTAGGCTTCAGTTTTGCAGGGAATTGGTAACTAAGGTTATTTTCATAATGAGACTTTTGTAATGCCGTAGTAAAGGTTATTGGGAGCAATAGAGTTTATTGATTAAAATTAAAAGATAAATAAATACCTAAAACACATAACTGTGTAATTAAGAAATGTAAAAATTTTAGTTGTAATCATAGCTTTAATAAGCACAGTAAATTGCAATACATGTATGCGGAAAGTGGAAACAGCCCGAGGAATTCTGGATCAGGATCATTGATCTAGAAGCTGAACTGCAAACGGTGCACAACATAGGGGAGGGGGAGAAGTACCTGGACACTTTGTTCCAGAAGACAGTCATACATCTTTGAAAAGGGTCCTCTGTTTCAAACAGAAGTGAGAGATAGGAGGACGCGACCATGAGTGAAACAGATAAAGGGACTGAGTAAACAATAGTGGTGATTGCAATTTTATGGAATTCCTTTCTCACTCCCAATTCCTGATTTACAACTATTATACCTGTAAATGTCTTTGGATCTTCACTGTTCCTAGCTTTTCACAAATAAATCAGCTGTGTCCAAAAATCGATAAGCTTACATTTATGTATCCTAAAATTATCCGTTTGCTGACTTCAAGACATCCCAAAGCTATCAGAGATACCTATGATCCTCTAATTCTGGCCTCTCAAACATCCTGATATTAATCCTGCCACCACTGGTGGCTGTGCACTTTAGCTACCGAAGCCCTAAAGCTCTGAATTTCCCTCCCTAAACCTTTCCAACTGCTTCCAACTTGTTTTCACCATTGAATGTGTAACTTAAAACATACCTCTTCGGCCACACTTTTGTTTATCTGCTCTAAAACTTATGTGATTCAGTGTCTCATTCAATTTTTCACTATTTCCAAAAATGCCCTGTGAAGGGCTTTAGGGCATTTAAAAGTACCACATCAAACATTTACAAAATTTCTTTCAATCTCTAGGATAAGGAACCTGAAGTAAGTTGTTCCTATTAATGTTCAACAAATAGAAAAATGTTCAAGCATGCAATTTTACAAGAGGCTGCTGGATTTGTTGAATACAATTTATCAACATTTAAATGGGAATAATAATGCAAAATAACACAAGAGATCCACGAGAAGTACTCATTTTTATAAACCACGGATAAAACACCTAGAATTACACTTTGAATATATTTTTATACTAGTGCCCAATAAGATAATTTGCTGAAACAATAGTAAATGGACAGGAAATATTTTTTCTGTTTTCAAAAAACAGAAATCTGAACAAAATTTTTAAAAATGGAGAAAAATTGTTCCACTGATACTCTTCATTTTAGCAAATGGAAAATGCAAACATTTTATTCATCACTAGATCATTGAATATGATAAAAATATATTAGTTTTGACGGAATGTATACCTGCTCTGAAGAGAATGTATTTTAGGTGATTTTGGCGGTTTGCTGGCCTCAATTCCAAGCAGCTGGATTGTACCATTGTCTGAAGCAACCGCAAGATAATGGGAGCCCTGGCAGAAGGCCAACGTTTTGATTTTTCCTCCAATCCGAGAATAAGTCAAGATTGACCTACAGATAAAGCCAAAACCAGCAATGGAAAATTATTCACAGCATTCCATGTCTTGGAACTAAATAAATAAAAGATTCCACGGAAAAATGCCAATTTGTTTCAACCCAGAATGAGATGTAAACCTTGACTATATCGGCTGCATTTCTGAACAAAGCACTTCTTCACACAGAGTACTGAACTCTCCTTCCAAAATGCTGTTGAGATTTGGCGAATTGGAAACGTTTAAGACGGAGATTGATGATTTTTTTTATTAGACAAGAGTATTAAGGAATATGGAACAAAAGTGGGAAGATGGAGTTAAAACACAGATCAACAGTAACCGAACTGAATAGAGAACAGGCTTGAGGAGCTGAGTGGCCTACCACTATCCCCATCCAAGAATATTAGAAAACATTACCCCAGCCCTAAGTCTCACAGTATGGATAAGGTTATAAATAAGTAATTTATAACCTTATCCATACTGAGTCATCCCACAGGAGTAACATTCATCAAATAACAATGTACAGTTTGGTCTGACAAATTAGGTCAAACCACCAGTGCATTGTTGGGAACAAAAGAAACAGCAAGTGCTCTCGGTCCAGGTTCTCACCAATCAGGAAATAGAGGAATATTGAAACACAGTGGGGGGAATTTTCTTGTCCCACCTGCCATGGGAATCGTAGTGCGCATGGGAGGCGGGGCATGCAAAGGTCCATTGACCTCAGGCAGGATTTTCCGGTTTTGGTGCAAGTGCAGCTAGAAAATCCTGCCCAATGTCTTAAATCACAAGCATTTCCATACAGTGAAGCCCAAGAGCTTTTGGAACAAATTGCTATGTAATTAAGTTCCTTTAATATCTTTAATCAAGAAAAATGTCCCATAAATGCACAATTTTTCAAAAATATGCAATTAATATCAAACTGAGGAGTCATAATTTGTTTTAGAACAGGGAGAGAAACTTGCCAATCCACAGAATATACTTTTGGAAAACACACTCTTGGACAAAACTGAAATAATTATGCTAAGCTGATTAGTAACCACAATTTTACACCAGTGTTATTACAAAAAAAATCTGTAAAAGATAAGGCCTTATCTTCTGCGCAGTGGTAATCACAGTCAGATTGTCACTTTTTACTAATCCCAGACCAACGCTGCACTACTGACCTGAGCCACCTGACAAGTGTGCAACATAAGTGCTCCTGGAGGCCTTTCTGGGTAGGGAGAAGTGAAGCCATGCCCCTCTTTATCCACTAGCTGCCATAAAGCAATAAGTTTAAAGGTCTCAGCCATTTTGACAGGAAAAAGTAACTGCATTTGGGGGGGGGGGGCATATTTTAGGTAACCATTCTAACCTTTCTTATTCTGCTGAGAGTCAGTGCCATTCAAAGTCTCCAATTTAAATTGGAGTTTCCAATTACTTCAAAGGCAGAGGCAGGGCAATTGACCAACAGAAGTTTAAACTTCTGGGGCAATTCCAGTGCAGTCCTTTCATGGAGGCTTCAGGGGTGGGGGGGGCAAAAGGTTAAAGTAGAAACATTTGCATCAATCTGGCAGTAAAAATAGAATGGAAGTCATAAACTGCACTAACTTTCTTTATATCCTGTTTATAATTTGATGACCGCATTCCTTGTTCTTTTTCTTTCGCATTCCACCATTTTACTTGGTGGTCACCACAATGCCAGTTGGTCACCCTTCTTCACCTCCTCCTGTCAGTCAGCCATTCTTCTTCCAAATTTGTCTGGTATTAGACCTTCTACTTCTCCTTCATGATTATAATATGTCTGAATTTTGCATGCTGGTCTAGGATTCGTGTTTTAAATTAAATAGAAATAATTACAGAGATGACAGATCTGGCTACGGTAAAATGGGAAATTAGATTAAAAGGTAGAACAGTAGAAAAGCAGTAGCAGACATATGTGGAGATATTTCACAGCTCTCAAAGATGTATTCTAGTGAGAAAGATACACCTTCTGTGGCTAACTAAGGAAGATAAGGATAGTACCAAATTGAAAGAAAAAATATGTACAATTCCAAAAAGACTAGTGCTCGTTCAGAAAGCTGGACAGAATTCAAAATCCAGCAAAGACTAATTTTTTAAAAAGAGAAATAGAGACAGTTGGCTGAAATATAAAAGCAGATAGTAAGAGTTTCTACAAGTATTTACAGAGGATAAGAATAACAAAGTGAATGTCTGTCCCTTAGAGGATGAGACAGTGGAATTAATGGGAAATAATTTAAGAAATAATCTATCTGCTGTAAAAGATGGAAATAACATTCCAAAAACATTTGAAAATCATGAGATGAGTGAAAGAGAACAAAGTGAACTTAAAACAATGGCAATCATCAGGGAAAGGGTCCTGAGAAACTTAAAATTTAAGGCCCTGAGATGACAGCTGCATTGGCTGCAATTGTTCCAGAATTCCCCAGACATTGTAAAGCTCCCAACAGGTCAAAAATAATGAATGTAATTCTTCTATTCAAGAAAGGACATACAGAAAGCATGAAACTTCAGGCTAGTTAGTCTAATATCTGTCATAGGGAAAATGTTAGAATCTATTACTAAAAATTATGACAGAACACATAGAAAATCAGGCAGAGTCAGTATGGTTTTATGAAAGGAAAAGATTATACAGCTGATTTATTCAGAGTTCTTTGAGAAAGTAACAAAACAAGGTGGATAAAGGGGAACCTGTGAATGTGGTGTACTTAGATGTCGAAAAGACATTAGAGCAGCATCAAGGGTTACTTAAAATAAGAACTCATGGTCCAGACAGTAACATATTAACATTGATACATTTTTGGTTAGCTAACAGGAAGCAGAGAGCAAGAATAAATGGATCTTTTTCAGGTTGACAAGCTATAACCAGTGGAGCATCACAGGGATCATGCCAATGACTTGGGTGAAGGGACCAATTTAGCATGGTAGCTAAATTTGCTGATGACAAAAAGAAAGGTAGGAGAGTAAGTTATGAAGAGGACTAATCTGCAAAGGGATTTTGACAGATTAAAAGAACAGACAAATATTTGGCAGATGGGAGCATAATGTGTGAAAATGTGAACCTGTCCACTTTGGTAGGAAGAATATAAAAGCACCATATTATTTAATAGAGAGATTGCAGAACTCTTCCAAAACAGGGGGGTCTGGATATATTGACACATGAATCACAAAAGGTTAGTATGCAGACACAGCAAGTAATTAGAAAGACAAATGGAATAGGGTATTTTTTATTGCATGGGGAATGGAATATAAAAGTGGGGATGTTTTGCTACTGTTATACAGGGTGTCTGGAGTACTGTGTGCAGGTCTGATCTCCTTAGTTAAAGGACAATTAGGGCAGTCAATAAATGCTGCCCTTTTAGCGATGTCCACATCCCATGAATGAATTTTTAAAAATTCCTCCCTCTCCCCACAACAGATGACCATACATTTTCAATTTCTTCTCAGCTACTTTCTTCGGATGCTCCCAGTCTTCACGGACTCTATGATGTCCTGGTTCCTGATCCTGTCCTTCCTTGTCATGCCAAACATCCATCTCAGCATCCCCATCTTATTAGCATTCAGTAACTGTTCCTCTCTTCTTGCTGCTGTCCAAGTTCTGTACGATATAACAAAGCCGGTCTGACAACTGTCTTGTAGGTTCTCCCTTTCAGTTTCCTATACTTCTCTATCCATTACACTCCACTTCTTCCAAATACTTCAACCAAAATTAATCTGTTACTTAATTTCCATTTTCATAATTCCATCTTCTGCCGTCAAGCACAGGTACTTCAAACTAGTTACTTTCTCAAAGTCTTCACCCATAATCGTTACACCTTTACTCCAATCCTCCTCCTGGGGTTCAAACTGACAGTCTATATGTTAGATCTTTGGGTATATTGTCATGAATGTACCGAGTAACAATCAATACCAAGAATGTAACAAAAGAAACAGGTAGAAGCCACGAGCATTTAAAACATATTTCACAGGATGGGAGTCTCCCAGGAACAAGATTAGCAGGCTTTAGATAGACCAGAAGAATACATCATCATGCTAATAGGGAACACCTTAGTTAGACGATTAAACCATCAAGGGGAGGCATGCAGTTAATGTTTTAGAGCCACAGAAGCTGAGGGGACAGACAGCAAATAGAGAGAGAACAATCAAAGGGAAAAATAGTATAATTGTCAACATTCGGGAAGCAGATTCCACCTGGCAGCCTGGAAGCCAGTTCTAACTAGCAGGCAAGAAGCAAGAGTGCAGAAACCCTTGTGGGGGCAGTTAAAATTATATCTTCACTGACTCAAGAAGAGATGTTTCCCAGAGTAACTCCGCAATTGTGTACAGTGTGGTAACTATAAGCTGGCCTTTACTTATAGGTATATTGAAGTGGATGTTGTTTGGGAGGAGTGAAAGTCCTGAAAGAGTTTCGATTTTTTAAATATACTTTGGATCCAAAGGGGCAATTCCTACATAAACTGTGTGGTTGTGTTTAGAAGTTCTTCTGCATAACTGTCTTAGATCATCATAGTCATTTTTGTGTGTATGTGTCTTTTCTTTATTGCAATAAATAGTCTTGAATAAGTGATATACTACAACTGGACTGGTTACTTTCTCACTGGGTTTCCTACGTGACTCCTCACACCATTCCCGTAAACAAAATTGCACCACAAACCGGTGTTCCAAGTTGGGACACCCTTGCAGTCAACAGCAGCCAGATTCATGACAATACTGATCTTCATACAGCTGTCTCCGGTGCTTTCCTCTAATTCTTCAGATACTCAGTCATGCTCTCATTATCCTTGACAATTGCACTTCCTGTCTCACTTGCTCAGATAAGCAGAAGAGATGTGTTCAGTGCTGATCCTTGGTGGAATCCAACTTTGGCTTAGAAGCTTTCCCTTTCCTCTCACTGCTTCTTACTCTTGTGTGGCACTCCTTGTACATATCCTGTAATAGTATAATCATACGTTGTTTTCAGGGAATTCACAAATTCTAGTGAATCTCCAGGCTTTCCCCCGAGGCATCCCAGTCATAGATCTTCTCTAAATTGATAAATAAATGCTCAAGTTGTATCAGGCAACCAATATTTCTCCATCACTTGTCTCAAAACAAAAATGGCATTGATGGTGCTTCTTCGGAACATGAATCCAAACTGATCTTAATGGATTTCCATAATATCTTTTATTCACACTCCTTATTCTGAAGCTTATGTAAAACAAAAGCAGTTAGAGATTTGCAATCATACCTGGTAGTTGTGGTCTTTCCCTCCATCTTTTGACTATCCCAAATCTTCACAGTTCCATCATTTGAGCAGGTAGCAAAAATTGAATGTTCATCAGAGACACGGATTCGGTTCACTGCTGACTTATGTTCGTGAAGATGTGCAACTAGAAGCCCTTTGGGATGCCAGCCTAAATAGACAGTGAAACTTAGTAGCAAATTAAAGTAAACTCCAAACCTCAGAAACTGTTCAGCTGTCCTCAGCACATACTTATACTGGTCATACATCTATTAATGCGAATGCAGAATACAAAGTACTTATGATTTAACCATCTAAACTGTGATCTTTGATCGTTAAATCAGACATACAAAGCGAAAACCAATTTTAATATGGACAGCATTATTCAGTACTCATTAATAAAAAATTAATAAATCAATGATTAACTAGGAAATGGCTGAGGCAAATACCATTTCATCTTGCAAGGGAAAACTATAAATATTGAAGCAAAGGAAGATAACAGGTTGCAGCGTGGGAATAAATTTGGATAACACTGCAAAGAACCAGCAGAAACATTAATAGATGCCACTTGTGTTGTAAATGTCTGGTAAATTTAATAACACAGAGACCAGAACAGGGAAAGACAGATCAGAGACTGCAACCAGACAATATCGGAGGCCACAGCAAGGGGTGATTGGAGGCAACAAAGAAAATCAGAGGGCAGAGGCTAGATCAAAGGCCAGAGCAAGTGGTGGGGAAATAATCAGCCATAAGGAGGGGGAAAAGGGTATCAGGATGATATCCAATCACACGGAGTGAATGAAACAGGAATACTGGTAAGTGAAAAATCTATTTTCCAAACCTAGCACTGCTCACCTTTTAACTATTGATTTCTCAATGTTCAGAAAACTTGGTTGACCAAGGTCAAATTTAAAATATTGGTTAAATAGGAGTTACCCATATTGACCTGCATTTTAAGTAGCAATAACAGTGAAACTTAGCATTTGTCATCATAACTTCTCTGAAACTGACAGCAACTTCTGCAACTCGCACATGCCTAGTTAAAGATGGAAGTTGCCGTCAGTAATTTGACTAATTTCCATTGGGGACACTATTGAAATCCCTGCAGATGGCAATCAATTAGAAATAACAAAACAGGCAAGAACTTCCACTTGTAACCATAAGCTTCATTGTAAAAACCCCTGAAAAATCTAGATTTTGTTAAACTGGGATTTTTAACAAAGTACTACTAAAAAAATAATTTTATATTTGTGGCTTGTCAGCTTACTGTAAAAGATTTTTTAAAATTCCACATTAAAAAAAATTGAATTTGTTTAAGCTACTTCAGCATCCAAACACCAGGATCATATTCCAAACTTTTCGTGCTCCTGGTTAAATTATTCTGAAATTTGCTTGTAACCTTCTGGTATGCCTTCTGTAACATTCTTCAATATGATCAACTGTTTACTCTGCTTTTATAACATCAGCGTGGCTAGATGCCTGATGATCACCTAGGTTTAGTGCCCGATTCAAATTGTCAGGAAAAGTGTGAAAGCAACATTAAAATGTTTGCTGCTGAGTGCAAAATCTGGACCAACATTTAAACAGCCAACTAATAACTGCCTCCTGCGAGTTGCTTGGTTGCCTGTGTCCATCCCACTTCCGCTAAAACTTAAGTAGGGGGTTGGAAGCAGGATTCAAACTTTTAACATTCTGTTTTGACCCAAATTAGTCTATTGTGGAGGTTTAATTTTCAATTTTCAATCCACATTTTGAACTAAACCCCAAAATTAGGTTTTCCTAATTAACAGGATTATGATTTGGATAAACTAATGTATTTAAACATCAATCCAAAAATTGGGTTACCTACTACTATTTATCTTTTTGATTGCACAAAATTTAATAATCAATGTGTTAGCAAATAAATCCAAGAGAAACCAAATTGAAGTTGGTTTAAATCTAGTTAGCCTATTTTTCTTGTGTACCTGGTGGTGGAGGTTTACTTTCCCATTCAGCACTTTCCATCAACTGTTTTGCCATTCGTTCAGCACTGCACTGCTCTCGTTTCTGTTGAATAAGGTGCTGGAGCTCAGTGGCACATGTAGTAATACGTCTCTGGTATGTAGGTGGCAAAACTGGAATATTTCCACTTTGCAGAACTGATAAAGAAGTTGTCTTCTTTGTTAGAGCCCCAGACCCTTCAGACACCTTCAAATAAATTAGAAAATGACAGGAGACTGGATTGTACAGCATTTTATCACTGAGCAATATTAATATTAAAGTTACTGACATTGTCAGCATATATATAGAACAGCCACGCATCACAGAGAATTGGTGCAGGTTGATAAGAGGTCCATTTAGTTCATCCTTTCATTGAAGCCACAGTCCAACATCACATCATTCAACCACCTCAAATGATTCTAGATTTTTTTGCCTTCACTACCGTGCCAGAAAAATCATCCCCAGTGCTAAATACTTTTCACAGAAAGGAACATAATATTAGTTCTAGATTGCCTTTTACACGTTTGACAGTTTTAAAATCTCCAACACCAATTCACTACCTAAAAGAATAAAGCTCAAGACTTGTAACAGTCACTCACATATATCATATGGTTAATAGGGTACTTGTGCTTCTAAGGGCAATAACTTTCTATGACATATTTACAGAAAAATTTGGCAAATTCTTAAAGAAAAATAGGGACAGCAGGAAATATGCCTTTCTGCAAAGCTAACAATGGAATGCCATAACTCAGACAATATTTGGATATTAAATTTAACCCCACATCTTCACCTGAATTTGCTGTACTATTTACTCATAAGTAATGGTGAGCACACTTAGCCTTGCAGTTACTTTGAATTCTAGCAAAGTTTAGCCCAATAACTTTGCAATAAAAACTTTACAATGCTATAAGCAAGCAAAAGCAGATTTGATTGATGTCCACCACAAAAACTACCATCATGAGCGTATTCACCTGTTGACAAGACGAGGTTCATTTAAAAACTCCAACTTCTTTCGTCTCGGCATAATTTGCGAATAGCACTTGTGTGGCACAAATCATACTTGCAACTTGTCAGCCAAAGCCTGGATATCATCCAGGTCTTGGTGCATTTGAACAGGGACTACTTCAGATTCTATATAGTGTCAGGACACTTCACAGGAAGGAGCTAATGAATGGAAAAAGTATTTTTGTTTGGTCAGGGAACTGACTGTTTTCTGTGTTGTAGCATAACCCAAGCTAAAGAATAAATTCTAAAAATGACAATCAAGACCTTTATTTTACAAAGCAGGGTTATCTGCATTTGAAACAGAAAGCACCAGAGGCAGACTCATGCTTTTGGGGGCCGCACGCTCTGCCTCTATGCCAAATCATCCAAGTTGATTAGCTCAGTTGGCTGGATGGCTGATTCGTGATACAAAGCGACATCAACAGTGTGCGCTCAATTCCCGAACTGAGGTTCTTCATGAAGGCCCACCTTCTCAACCTTGCCCTTTGCCTGAGGTGTGGTGATCCTTAGGTTATATCACCAGTCAGCTCTCTCCCTCAAAGGGGAGAGCAGCCCATGGTGATCTGGGACTATGGCGAACTTACCTTTACAAGTCAATACAAATCAGCTGGTGATCTCAAGAGCATAGAGCTCATCATTATTTATGGGATAAATGAATTATTTCACTTTGTCTTCAAAAAGATTTTTGTCTATGCCCTATCGGTAGAATTCAGTTAATTTCTTACTGCAAGGGCTCTTAGCATTCTCATTCAACTTCTGTCGAAAAGCACAGAAAATAATTCAATACTTTTCTTCAGAGTTTCACTTCTACTCTGCAATTGCACCATTATTGTGTCGCAAATAACATCGACAATCTCAACGATGACCTTCTCTTTCCCTTTTAAAGTGATTTTATTGTCTCTAGTCTCATCAAAAAATGTGTCTTGCTGCTTCTCAACATCAGAGGGACCTATATTCTTTGTTAATGTTAGTGCCTCTGCTTCCACTGACAGTCATTTTGAACTTCCATAACAAAACTTTTAACTGAGACTAACAATTGTGAAGCATTCAATAAAGTTTTATCAACATTTCGCAACGATTTGCTGATGGCACTGATTCTTTGAAGTAAATGGTTTCTCAAGACAGCAAAAACTGCATATTGTACCTTTCAAACTTCTCTACTAAGGATTTTGGTTCAGCATTCACATGTGCTTTCTCTGAATTTGATGTGGCTATGTCTGATAAGCATTCCTTTATATTGACGAAGTTCAATTTCAAAGCCAAAACAGCGTCTGCACGAATAGACTACCTGGTGTCACAAATTCTTTTGACCGTTAAATGATTCCATGTGCCTGCTCCAAGCATCATTGCAGCATATTCCACTGATGCGTAGAAATAGAAAAAAGGCATACATGTTTAAAACAAAGTCAAAAGATGTATGGCTGCCTCACTTGATTCAGTTGCTGCATTGCAGATTAAATTCAAGAAGTGGACTGGAACATGGGATGAGAGGGGCTTGCATTCAGTTTTGCTTGTAGACCTGAATATTTTCCTGCCATATTTGCAGCATAATCAAAGCTCTGGCCATGACCATTTTTAATGTCCAAAACTAAACTTGCAATGACTTCCAAACAGTTGTCTCCAGACACTCATAAGTGTGGGATTGTAGCTGGACATGAGAAATTGCTCTGCAACTTCCCCATCGCTGGTCACATAACTTAACATTAATGTTAATTGGCCCACATGACTCACATTTGGTGTAGAATCAACTGTTATGGAATCGTATTTGGCATTTTTAACTTCTTTAGTGAATTGGTTTTTGAGCCAGTCTGCATTATAGCAACAAATACATCGCAAGTTCTATGCGTTAAGAAGTTGGTCTCCCCAGAGCCACAATATTAATAGCTTTGCAAATGCTCTTTGAGAAGCTCATCAAATTCACCGAGATGTTCAAGGCAGCCTGAAAAGATTACCTCTTCGACTTTACATCGATGACTCATCATGTCCTCTTAAAGGAAGTCCCAAGTTGCCAGCAGTTTGACATGGCAACAACAGCACCTTCTTCCAGTAAGAATTCTTATTTTCAAACTGAGCCAATAATGCAGAATCAATTCTTCCAGATGATTTACATATTTGAACGAATGTGCACACAGCCCCAATATGACTTTTGGAAGTTTCATGATCAGCAAGATCTCTTCCAACATTCCTCCAGGAATGCCAAGGAATAATTTGCAAACATAACAGTAGACTGCCTTGGAAGTTTTCTAAAAAAAAATAAACCTATTTCTCCTTTCCGTCATGGTATTTCTTTTCACTCTCAGAAAATGGGGCTCAAAGACTTCTAAACTGTTTTCAACCTCGAACAAACTTTTTTTTCAAATTGCCCATATTACCTATGTTCTCTGGTCTATTTATTACAAGATATTCAATCATGCACAGTAGAACAGATTTTGACCAGAAGGCAATGTCTTCAGGGTAGGTTTCTTCCCTCACTTCAGCTGCAGAAGAATAAAGAGATTAAGATTGTCGGCTACAAAGTGTCGCCTATCAATCTGTTATATGGTTCATGCTTGCACATACCAATCGACATAACTTCATTTCTTGTATCATATATCATAGCACATGTTTAAGTTGTCATTTACAATTTAAAGTCTTGCCCCATACACATCTTCCAATGGCATTAGTGTCACTGTAATCCAACCTGGCTACATGACACCTAGGACGAGCCAGAGATTGGGTATTTCTATTTAGCGGAAAAAGAAACGGATGCGGCGGGCTGCTCAAGCCCTAAAAATGCTCCATTTGTCTGCCTTCTGGCAATTTAGTAGCAATAATTAACTTTTTTCATGCTTAAAAAAAAAACGCTTACTATGATCAGTAAATAAGAATTGTTCCTCTTAAATAGAAAAGTATTAAATAAAAAAGTGTTGCAGAGTTACAAAACAAAAACCATAATATTAACAGGCATTTTATCAGAACAAAGTCCCTAAACAAGTCTGTTCACCTTTCAGAGCCCCATCATTCATGAAGTTCTCCATGTGCTGATGGTTTTTGAAGACAACTTATTCAACTGTTAAGAAGCAGCACAAGATGACTTTTTGGATATTATATGCCATGAAAAGTGCACGAGCAATCTAGTGTACAAAGTGCAACTGGGTAAAAAGTGATCAACATTAAAAAAACTGGGTAGAAAACATGAAGAAAGTCTGCTAGCCCAATTTCCCTGCACTATCAGCACAGCTAACCTGAAACACTTGACAAAGGTTGCGAGAGTAATGAAAATAGCATGCACAGGCCTACAGAGATATAACTGACTGGGTGATTGCATGTGCCTTTTCCAAGGTAGGCAGCTTGAGAATTAGAATATCATGCTAGTCCATTCAGGGCCATTTTTTGAGGATGGGGTTAAGGATTTCATGGAGAAAACCCACACAATTTCTGAGTTAGCATGCCTAATGCCATTATTAAACAGTAACTGGAAGCAAAGTAACTATAGAAAAAAAAAGAGAATATAATTTGAGCATGAAGTTTCTATTAACCTGATGCAAAGCTGGATTAGTGGTGATCATCATTCCTGGTGAAGACTCTGAACGGAGACTCTTCCCAGTGGCATTTTCCTGGTCCCCAGGGGCTGCAAGGATTTTAGGTTGAACAATATTTGAAGGTTCTAGAGAGCCAAACATGCTCTTCCATTCTTCATTCAAATTTGAGTCTTGTTTTACATGTCTTCTTGCTGAAATTGGATATTGAAAGACAAGATTGAGTTCAGCTATATAATTATCTTCCGAAATCATAGAATCATAATCGGCCCACTGAGTTTCTCCAACAGATCATCTCACCCAGGCCCTATCCCCTGAAGCCCACATATTTAGCCACTAATCCCCCTAACCTACACATCTTAGAACACTAAGGGGCAATTTTAGCACAGCCAATCCACCTAACTTGCACATCTTTGGAACGTGGGAGGAAACCAGAACACCTGGAGGAAATCCACATAGACTTGGGGAGAATGTGCGAAATCCACATAGACTTGGGGAGAATGTGCGAACTCCACAGACTGTCGCCCAAGAGCACAATTGAACCCGTGCCCCTAGCACTGTGATGCAGCGGTGCTACCTACTGCGCCGTGACCGTATCAACTCAGCCAGCATTTATTGCCCATCCCTAACTGGCCTTGAGAAGGTAGTGATGAGTTGCCTTCTTGAAGCGCTGCAGTTCATATGGTGTAGGTACCCCATGATGCTTTTAAGGAGGCAGTTCCAGGATTTTGACCCAATGGCAGCTGTGAAGGAACAGTAATATATTTCAAAGTAAGGATAACTGTTGCTTGGGGGTGAACTGCCATGCGTGTTGTTGCCATGCGTGTGCTGTCTTCGTCCTTCTAGATGGGAGTGATCATGGGATTAGAAGCTACTACCTAACGATCTTTGGCAAGTTCCTGCAGTGCATCGTGTAGATAGTGCACACAGCTGCCATTGTGTGTCAGTGGTGGAGGGCTGAATGTTTGTCAATGAATGCTAATCAAGCGGGCTGCTTTGTCCTGAATGATGTCATTGAGTGTTGTTAAGAGCTACATTCATCCACTCAAGTGGAGACTATTCCTTTACACACGTGACTTGTGCCTTGCAGATGGTGGACAGGCTTTGTGGAGTCAGCTGGTGAGTTACTCGCTGTGAGCCTCTGACCTGCTCTTATAGCCACAGTATTCACGTGGCTAGTCCAGTTTAGTTTCTGGGTAATTGTAACCTTCCAGATGTTGACAGCGTGGGAATTCAGCGAGGGCAATGCCATTCAATGTCATGGGGTGATCATTAGATTCTCTCTTATCGGAAATGGTCATCAACTGACACTTGTGTGGTACAAATGTACTTGAAACTTGTCAGCCCAAGCCTGGATATTGTCCAGGTCTTGCTGAATTTATATATGGGCTGCTTTGGTTCTGAGTTTCCACGAATGTTGAACGTTATGAACAGAAGTTATAATAATCCTGGACTTCAAACTGGTAACTCACCAGGGCTTTATCCAGAATTTATGATCTGTTTTTTTCTAATCAGCATAACAATAATTTGATGTATTCCAATTGAGAAAGAATCAAAGCAAGATTTAACTCTAAAATGAACTGGAACCAAATAATTTTGTAATAACACTTATCTACTTCTGTTAAAAAATAAATTTTGGCACAAATGACCATGTTTATGCATGAAAAAAACCCAAAGTAGTCATTCCTCAGGATCTGCCACTACAAAACTAAAATCCAAAATCCAAAAAGAAAAAAATGTATATTTTCAGAAAACGATTTACTGAAAGTCATCATTGTGACTCCCTGAGAAAGGTAAAGGACTTGTTAGAAAATATCAATCGATTTGCTCAATTTAATTGTTGTACTTTCATAGAAGTACAACAATTGTTCTTCCAAGAAATTCATTGATATAATTAACAGTCCAAGTTCTAGAAGATTCTGTTCAATCCAAATTCCAAAGATAAATTTAGTTGATGGCTAAGCCACAATTATTATGCATATATTTACAAAATCAAATACTTCAGTGTTACAAAACCACTCTGCTTAGCAGTTTTTCTTTTTCTTCTATGCACAATACAGGCAAACATAAAGGCATAGTTACATTACGTTTCAATTTCAAAGCATTGTTGCTTTAAGGAATAAATTGCCCCCATGACTTTCCCGGTGTTGTCATGCAATGACTCAAGAAATGCAGAGTATTGAAGCAAACTTTCCCCTGAAAAGAGAGGGTTGTAATAGTACAAAATCATATGTACTTATTGCAGAACCCTCACCTATTGATAGAGTGAGGATTATTTGATACTAACGTATATAATAGTGTTTTAAAAGTTGAGGATGAAAATGTCAGGATAGGGTTGGAAGTGACATTTTATAACATCACCTTTTAAAAGGCCACAACTATCCATAAAGCGATGACTCAGAACAAACTTTACTGAAATAGTTCATGCTTCATGAAAATCTAATGAAAACGTGGATTTCTAGGTCCCCGACCTCAATTTTGCCTGCATTTTGTGGTCAGCAGCAAATGAATTGCGCTTGCCAACAGATTTAACACAAGGTTCTGCACGGACATTTATGGTAAAACAATTCCGATTTAATGATTCAGTTTCACTTAGGATTTTTACAAGCAGGGCAAGCAACAGGATACATCTTCAACCATACTGGAAAATCCTCACCAAGACATGCAGAGTCTAAACTAGGAAGTGTAACTATATCTTAAAGAGAGAGGGAAAGAAAGATGGGGCTGATAGAGGGAAAGAAATTCCACTATTGTAAAAGTTAGAGAAGTTGCTTGGTAGTAATCAAGACTTATCACAGATTAAAAATTAATCTGCACTTGAATGAATGCATAATAGTTTGTGTGTTTAGTGTGACATTAGTGCACCTTTAAGAAATGTTTTTTTTAAAACATGTTCTCTGCAGCTATAACAGCTTCTCTTTTTTTTGATTGTTGCCAGGCTGTCTGCTTGAAGTCCTTTTGTTGCTGCTTCAATGGCTTAAATGGAGTTTTGTTTATTTTTACTCTGGACCCCAGGTACTTTGAGATTTGTTTCACGACCCTGCATTGTTAGGAGGAAGACTTGTTGACAGGTCAGGTGACAGGAGTTCTTTCATTTTCTGTTTTGAGCTGCTGTTTTAGTTTAGAAGGGGGTGGAAATTTGACGGAAAACAGTATTTCTCTCTCTCTCTCCTTGGCATTGGAAATTCTGCTGGCTAGCTGGGAGCAAGGCTTTTTTGCCTTCCTGGAGTGGAAAAAAAAATCTGCTGTTGGTGGTTGGCTTGCCTAGAGTCTCTCTCTCCCTGGTGTTTTGGGAAGCTGTTCCGACTCCGAGCTTATCTGGGTGTGCATCAAGAGAACTGCGGCACTCAAAGAACTACGTTCCAGCATCACGTGAACATTTGTATTTTCTGTGCTAAACCTATGGCAAGGGTTTTGTATAGGGACATTTGTTTGGTTGGAACATTTCCTATTTTCATTAAGGATTATACAATATCATGGTTGTTTTTTGTTTGTAATTGGTAAAAGTTATTGCTAATTTTCTTTCTATACATGTTAACCGTATTAGAACATAGAACAGTACAGCACAGAACAGGCCCTTCAGCCCACGATGTTGTGCCGAGCTTTATCTGAAACCAAGATCAAGCTATCCCACTCCCTATCATCCTGGTGTGCTCCACGTGCCTATCCAATAACCGCTTAAATGTTCCTAAAGTGTCTGACTCCACTATCACTGCAGGCAGTCCATTCCACACCCCAACCACTCTCTGCGTAAAGAACCTACCTCTGATATCCTTCCTGTATCTCCCACCACGAACCCTATAGTTATGCCCCCTTGTAATAGCTCCATCCACCCGAGGAAATAGCCTTTGAACGTTCACTCTATCTATCCCCTTCATCATTTTATAAACCTCTATCAAGTCTCCCCTCAGCCTCCTCCGCTCCAGAGAGAACAGCCCTAGCTCCCGCAACCTTTCCTCATAAGACCTACCCTCCAAACCAGGCAGCATCCTGGTAAATCTCCTCTGCACTCTTTCCAGCGCTTCCACATCCTTCTTATAGTGAGGTGACCAGAACTGCACACAATATTCCAAATGTGGTCTCACCAAGGTCCTGTACAGTTGCAGCATAACCCCACGGCTCTTAAACTCCAACCCCCGTTAATAAAAACACTATAGGCCTTCTTCACAGCTCTATCCACTTGAGTGGCAACCTTTAGAGATCTGTGGATATGGACCCCAAGATCTCTCTGTTCCTCCAGAGTCTTCAGAACCCTACCTTTGACCCTGTAATCCACATTTAAATTAGTCCTACCAAAATGAATCACCTCACATTTATCAGGGTTAAACTCCATTTGCCATTTTGCAGCCCAGCTTTGCATCCTATCTATGTCTCTTTGCAGCCTACAACAGCCCTCCACCTTATCCACTACTCCACCAATCTTGGTGTCATCAGCAAATTTACTGACGCACCCTTCAGCCCCCTCCTCTCAGTCATTAATAAAAATCACAAAGAGCAGAGGACCAAGCACTGATCCCTGCGGCACTCCGCTAGCAACCTGCCTCCAATCCGAAAATTTTCCATCGACCACCACCCTCTGTCTTCGATCAGACAGCCAGTTACCTATCCAATCAGCCAACTTTCCCTCTATCCCACACCTTCTCACTTTCATCATAAGCCGACCATGGGGGACCTTATCAAACGCCTTACTAAAATCCATGTATATGACATCATGTATATTCTTAAATAAACTTTGTTTGACAAAAGCTCCCTCGTGGGTCATTTGAATCAGACCCGAAGTGAAATATCTCATGCTCACCATAGCCAAATTCCAAGTGCAAAGCTTATGATCCAAAAACTTTGGAGTTTCCGACCCGAATTATATTACTGAATTCCAGTGGGCAAATAACTCAACTTTAAACTCTTCATGTGTTTAAATGTAAGATATCAATCATACTTGCGTACAAATTATGGACACCTAGGATTGGTTTAATCTCATGATTAAAGGTTTTGGGTTCTATTTACTTAGATAGCATGCAGAGTTGTACTGCAGCTGGAAATAGTGAATTACTTAAAATGATTAATTCCCAGGTTGCTTTGAGACTTGATTTGTCAGATTAGCTGACAATCTGCTTTAAGTATTTGCTAAAACTGTAGAATTGGGATTTTTGTGTCTTGTTTTCATGACCATGTTAAGAAATGGTTATGATGTGGAGATGCCGGCGTTGGACTGGGATAAACACAGTAAGAAGTCTAACAACACCAGGTTAAAGTACAATCCAGTTGGACTTTAACCTGGTGTTGTTAGACTTGTTACAAGAAATGGTTAGCCAAGGCTTTTTAAGATAAGGAGATGGAACAATTATAGTAAGAAGTTTAACAACACCAGGTTAAAGTCCAACAGGTTTATTTGGTAGCAAAAGCCACACAAGCTTTCGGAGCCCCAAGCCCCTTCTTCAGGGGAGTGGGAATTCTGTTCACAAACAGGGCATATAAAGACACAAACTCAATTTACATGAATAATAGTTGGAGTGCGAATACTTACAGCTAATCAAGTCTTTAAGATACAAACAATGTGAGTGGAGAGAGCATCAAGACAGCCTAAAGAGATGTGTATTGTCTCCAGACAGGACAGCCAGTGAGACTCTGCAGGTCCAGACAGGCTGTGGGGATTACAAATAGTGTGACATGAACCCAATATCCCGGTTGAGGCCGTCCTCATGTGTGCGGAACTTGGCTATCAGTTTCTGCTCAGCGACTCTGCGCCGTCGTGAAGGCCGCCTTGGAGAACGCTTACCCGAATATCAGATGCCAAATGCCCGTGACCGCTGAAGTGCTCCCCAACAGGAAGAGAACAGTCTTGCCTGATGATTGTCGAGCGGTGTTCATTCATCCGTTATCGCAGCATCTGCATGGTTTCCCCAATGTACCATGCCTCGGGACATCCTTTCTGCAGCGTATCAGGTAGACAACGTTGGCCCACGACGATGGCATTGCTGCAACGGCCTCAGTGCTTAGCGCCGACAACTGCCAGTTTCCAGATGCAATTTTACAACTCATCCGCTTCATCCTGGACCACAATGTCTTCACCTTCAACAACCAGTTCTTCATCCAGACACACGGAACAGCCATGGGGAACAAATACTCACCTCAATATGCCAACATCTTCATGCACAGGTTCGAACCAGACTTCTTCACCGCACGGAACCTTCAACCGATGCTATACACTAGATACATCGATGACATTTTCTTCCTTTGGACTCATGGTGAACTATCAGTGAAACAACTATATGATGACATCAGCAAGTTCCATCCCACCATCAGACTCACCATAGACGACTCTCCGGAATCGGTCGCATTCTTGGACACACGCATCTCCATCAAGGACGGTCACCTCAGCACCTCACTATACCGCAAGCCCACGGATAACCTCACGATGTTCCACTTCTCCAGCTTCCACCCTAAACACGTTAAAGAAGCCATCCCCTATGGACAAGCCCTCCGTAAACACAGGATCTGCTCGGATGAGGAGGATCGCAACAGACACCTCCAGACGCTGAAAGATGCCCTCATAAGAACAGGATATAGCGCTCGACTCATCGATCAACAGTTCTGACGCGCCACAGCGAAAAACCGCACTGACCTCCTCAGAAGACAAACACGGGACACGGTGGACAGAGTACCCTTCATCGTCCAGTACTTCCCCGGAGCGGAGAAGCTACGGCATCTCCTCCGGAGCCTTCACCATGTCATTGACGAAGACGGACATCTCGCCAAGGCCATTCCCACACCCCCACTTCTTGCCTTCAAACAACCGCACAACCTCAAACAGACCATTGTCCGCAGCAAACTACGCAGCCTTCAGGAGAACAGTGACCACGACACCACACAACCCTGCCACAGCAACCTCTGCAAGACGTGCCGGATCATCGACACAGATGCCATCATCTCATGTGAGAACACCATCCACCAGGTACACGGTACATACTCTTGCAACTCGGCCAACGTTGTCTACCTGATACGCTGCAGAAAGGGATGTCCCGAGGCATGGTACTTTGGGGAAACCATGCAGATGCTGCAACAACGGATGAATGAACACCGCTCAACAATCATCAGGCAAGACTGTTCTCTTCCTGTTGGTGAGCACTTCAGCGGTCACGGGCATTTGGCATCTGATATTCGGGTAAGCGTTCTCCAAGGCGGCCTTCACGACACACGACGGCGCACTGTCGCTGAGCAGAAACTGATAGCCAAGTTCCGCACACATGAGAACGGCCTCAACCGGGATATTGGGTTCATGTCACACTATTTGTAATCCCCACAGCCTGCCTGGACCTGCAGAGTCTCACTGGCTGTCCTGTCTGGAGACATTACACATCTCTTTAGGCTGTCTTGATGCTCTCTCCACTCACATTGCTTGTATCTTAAAGACTTGATTAGCTGTAAGTATTCGCATTCCAACCATTATTCATGTAAATTGAGTTTGTGTCTTTATATGCCCTGTTTGTGAACAGAATTCCCACTCCCCTGAAGAAGGGGCTTGGGGCTCCGGAAGCTTGTGTGGCTTTTGCTACCAAATAAACCTGTTGGACTTTAACCAGGTGTTGTTAAACTTCTTACTGTGTTTACCCCAGTCCAACGCCGGCATCTCCACATCATGGAACAATTATGACAGGAACAAAACATGTTGGCATATGTTGTTTTGTCAGAAATGCATCCTGTCTGGGGAACTGTTCACCACAAGCATGTTCAAGTTGCTCATCATCCTGAATGGAAATGGATCGCCGTTCCTTTGCTGTCACTGTCAGAATCCTGGAACTCCCTCCAATGGGTATATCTACTTGGACAACAGCAGTTCAAGAGGGCAGCTCAATACCACCTTCTCAAGGGCAATTAGGGACAGGCAATAAATGCTGGCTTAACCAGCAACACCTAGGTCCCGAGAGTGGATTTTAAAATGCCATAACTGATGATAAAGTTTTGAATTAGAATCTTTATAGAATCAGACTATAAAGAACACACTTTGTAGATCAAGATGTAGAGAAGAGGAGGCTTGACTGGAAAAGAACAACAATTATAATGCTCTACTCAGAGAAAGCAAACAGACATATTGCTCATTTCTCTGTACATCTACTATTTAAAGATATTGCATGAAATCTGGTTTCGGTTACATACAATAATTGCAGAAATGTTTTAAGTCATAATGCAGTGTCAAAAATCAAACTAGTTACAGATGACAAAATCTCTCAGTTACGTATATGCTTGAAAAGCTTGTGGAACAGTTGGGCAACTCAGACAGCAACGTCTTGATTGTGTGTTTAATTATCTGTGCATGTGCTGACACTGGATGTTGCTGTCTTTTGTCTAATAATGGTAAGCATTGATACATTACTGTTATTTTTACAGCAAAATCCAACTACTTATCAGTATGATTTCCAGTACTGCAATGCTTCTACAGATCATACTTCTTTCTTGAACTCAGAATCAAAAACCTGCACTGCTTTCAATTCTTTAGCACAAGACTACAATACAATATTCATTCCATAATTTCATAATCCTATTATTCCCAATTATTAATAAACACAAGAGAGAGAGGTCTACCTCGTTTATCATCATTTTCTTGTTTTGTCTTAACAAGGTCAATGTGTCTTCCAGGAATTCCTAGAGCAACCAGGTCAATCACACCACTCTGACTGCTGTCATTCATGTGGCTTTGGTCCACCACATTTGCTTTGGCCTTGTTTGACTTCAGCATGAAATCCTTCAGAGCTAATAACTTGTCTTCATCTGCTTCAGTCATCCCCTACATTAAGACAATGAGTCACATGATAAATCATTTAATAGAAACAGCTGGGGATTGCAAGATAGCCTTCAGGTAAAGCAGGGTTGGGGAATAATTAGACTAGTTAAAACGGATGCAATTCAATCTCAATTTAATACCATACATTCTGTCCTTATTTTAAGTAATATCATGGTTTTATATTACTTGTTAATTTACAAAGATTACAACAATCTGGGGAGCAAAATTGGTTGTGTTGTCCTGAAACACAGCTAAGGAGCTCATGTGCTACAATGCTACGATTGGAGGAAGGACAAAATAACAGTGTGACACAATTATGTAAATTGTTTCCATTTAATAATCTGGACACAAGGACTTGTAATGGGAAAGGTTGACAGAAAAATATTTGCAGTTGAAAAATTTCTATTACAGAAAAAAGTTCTTAATGTGTCAGATTGCGACAAAATTAAACTAAACTGCATGCAATGTTAAAAATGTACCAACCTATTTTTAATACTGGTGACACTGGAGGGTTCTATGGGCCAGTAACAGTACTAAATCCATGTAGTTGAGAAAGAAAGTTTCATATAGTGGTAACATAGGAAATGCTTTGGAAATGAAAATGCCTCAACCACCCTACCCTTGTAAAACATGCAATTAGCTTCCTCACTGTAATTCTTGAATTAATAACATTGTACCCTATCTTATGTGAATTTATCCAGTTCATAGTTTTTTGTTCCATACAATTAATTAACTGGTCAACTGTCTGATGAGAAGCTGTTCAGAATTTTAGATTGATAAATTACAGTAAATTCTGTCAAATATCTCACTCCTGTGCTCTTCTCCATGAATGACCACTTCGAAGAAGTTTGGCTCTTCCCTCTGATGGCATTTCCATTTGTCTCTTCTGTCTTGTTCACCTTCGTTGCTTTCTATTTCTTTCCTCACATATTGATCGGGTACCAACCAAAATTTGCTTTCACAGCCGCATGATCTTACTTGGTAACTGCTCCAACTAATTCTACACGGATCCCAACTGAAATTTCAATCTCCATGTTTGGGATTCATCAACCATTAGAAATGTCTCCTAGAGAGTCAGCATTCCTCAAATTGCTGTTTTCACTGACTCCCGAGATCCAGACTCAATGTAATTCGATAGCATATACACACTATCTCAAAGTTGTCAGGTCCACAGTGTCATTTCATCCTTCACTTTATATGGTTCTTTTTCAAAAACTTTAATTTTTCCTTTGTGTGCAGGGTGTTAAGCTTCAAAAACTCAAGGGTACCAATGACCCAATGGGTCATGTCTCATAAATTTGATTGAGTTTTTTGAACAGGTAACCAAGAAGGTAGATGAGGACAGTGCAGTTGATGTTGTCTACATGGACTTTAGCAAGGTCTTTGACAAGGTACTGCATGGTAGGTTGTTACACAAGGTTAAATCTCACGGAATCCAGGGCGAGGTAGCTAAATGGATACAAAATTGGCTTGATGACAGAAGCCAGAAGGTGGTTGTAGATGGTAGTTTTTTCAAACTGGAGACCTGTGACCAGCGGTGTGCCTCAGGGATCAGTGCTGGGTCCACTGTTATTTATCATTTATATTAATGATTTGGATGAAAATATAGGAGGCATGGTTAGTAACTTTGCAGATGACACCAAGATTGGTGGCATAGTGGACAGTGAAGGTTATCTCGGATTGCAACGGGATCTTGGTCAATTGGGCCAGTGGGCTGACGAATGGCAGATGGAGTTTAATTTAGATAAATGTGAGTTGATGCATTTTGGTAGATTGAGTAAGTCCTGCCCTGGTTCAGTTAATGGCAGGGCGTTGGGAAGAGTTACAGAACAAAGAGATCTAGGGGTACAGGTTCATTGAAAGTGAAATCACAGGTGGACAGAGGTGAAAAGGGCATTCAGCATGCTTGGTTTCATTGGCCAGAGCATTGAATACAGGAGTTGGGACGTATAGTTGAAGTTGTACAAGACATTGGTAAGGCCACACTTGGAAAACTGTGTACAGTTCTGCTCACCCTATTATAGAAAGGATATTCTTAAACTAGAAAGCGTGCAGAAGAGATTTACTAGGGTGCTACCAGGATTTGATGGGATAGACTGGGAATTTTTTCTTGGAGCATAGAAGGTTGAGGGGTGATCTTAGGAGGTCTATAAAATAATGGAGGGCATAGATCAGCTAGATAGTCAATATCTTTTCCCAAAGGTAGGAGAGTCTAAAACTGGAGGGCATAGGTTTAAGGTGAGAGGGGAGAGATATAAAAGGGTCCAGAGGGGCAATTGTTTCACACACAGGGTGGTGAGTGTCTGGAACAAGCTGCCAGAGGTAGTAGTAGAGGTGGGTACAATTTTGTCTTTTAAAAAGTGTTTAGACAGTTACATGGGTAAGATGGGTATAGAGGGATATGGGCCAAATGCAGGCAATTGGGACTAGCTTAGGGGTTTAAAACAAAAGAGCGGCATGGACAAGTTGGGCTGAAGGGGCTGTTTCTATGCTTTAAACCTCTATGACTCTGTGGATCCTCGTTTCCCATCACTTCCTTCTGACTTCATCCCTTCCTCAAATCTCATCCTGTGCAATGCACAACCTTCCCCCTTTCAACTTAGCAAAGGCTTCAGCTCCATCCCCTTATGCCTGTACCTCAAATGACATTGAGCTTGGCTCAATGATGATTCCTTTGCCATCACCTCCAGACCCGCTTCTGCCTCGCCAAAGAAGACCCCTTTACTTGTCTCTAGCAATTTTCCTGTGTCTGGACTCCTCATCCATGGCTTTGTATCTTTTCTAGATCTTTTCAGTGAGAACTGCCAATGTGACATCTGCCTTCTCAATTTCTCTACTTCCTCCACTCTCTCTAACTTGTTTCCCTCTGAATCTGCAGCACTCCGTTCTCTTCAGATTCCACTGTCACATTGTCATCTGCTGATAAAGGTGGGTGCCGTTTCTGCCCGACAAACTGACCTCTATCTAGTAGAGGCTAAATACCAAATCTCCCAGCATTTCCTCCTGCCTGCCCCAGACTATTACACCACCTGATAACAAGCTATCCTTTCCTGGGTGATCAATCACTGGCCTCAATACTGCTGGAAATCTTCCCTCCCTGGCCTCCAATTGCTTAGTTCACAAATCACCATGACCACCTCCTTCCCAAAATCCAGAAACAGCAACCGAAACTCTCTGACCTTGTACGCCCTACCACCGCTCCCAGCGAGAAAGGAGAATTTGGCACTCAGCCAAAATTCAATTCACAGTAGCGGGACCAGAGAAATCCAGCCACATGCTAAGACAGAGAATTCTGGCCAGCCTATCCATGCCCCACTGAACTCTTCCTCCTTCATCAAATGTACTTTTTCTCCCCTTGGCCAGTCTTTCCTATGTCTGTTCCAATGTCCTCCAGTACTTCCAACAGTTTCCAGTTTGTTGGCCCTAACTGCTTCCTCTTTACCAGGGACATCCAAATCGAAGTTGGCATGGAAACGCTCCTTCCTTGAACGGAGGCAAAACTAGTCCACTTCTTACACCATCCTCTTCTGCCTGGATGAACTTGTTCTCGTAACATCTCCTTTAACTCCACTCACATGCTCCAAATAAAATCTGTTGCTGTAGGTACTGTCATGCTTCACCTGGTTTTTTGTGGGACGTGTCCTACTCTTTTCTGATATACTGAAAACTATATTGGTGCTGTTTCCTGCAATTCGCCTCAAACTGGAAAACGTAATCAACTTTGCTCCCAATTTCTAAATTTCTCTCACCATACAGGGTCCATTTCTGACTTTTCCTTTGCTTAGCTTCTCCACAGTTCTGGTGATAGCCTATCAACTAATATTAACTATAAGCTCACCAACTCCCACAGCTATCTTGCTTACACTTCCTCAAACACTGCTCCTTGAAAGGACTCTCTTCTAATCGCCCAGTTTCTCTATTGCATCGGTTTAATCAATAAATCCTTTCATCCTTCTGATATTCTCAAGTCGAGGGTGACATCACCCCCACCATGGTTAACAAGGCTCTTGTGCGCATCCATCCCATTCAGTGCATTCTACTCCCTTTTGACTTTCCAGAATCAGAATAGGTTTCCCCATGTCCTGACCTTCCAACTCAGCTTGCTCCATAATAAAAAAGGATCATTTACTGCCATTCACACCATTTCGAGCCAAATGCCACCACCAAACACATCATGTTCGCCCTTTTCGTTTCAGCATTCCAAAGAGGACCGTTCCCTCTACAATACCCTGGTTCAGTCCTCAATTATCGCAACATCCCCCTCCTCCTTCTGTAATACATTTCCGTGCAAGCACAGGAGATGCAATCCTCCTCTCTGATTTCCTTCTCATCATCCGTGGGCCAAAGTAAAACAACTTTCTTACCTCTGTCAATTTGAGTATCGCTGAAAAAGATACTTTGAAGTTTTTCCTCTAAACAACAGAAACAAGAATACCAAATTTCAAAGGGAACAAGTTATACTGCATGAGAAAAGCATGCTGATTGATGGTTATTTTGAATTTAAAATGTTTTAATTTAATCAAAAGCTAGATGGATAATCATTCCTTGATGCAATGCTTCAACCAGAGTTGAACTGCCAAATATTCAGCAGCCTTTTCTCGAAGTATAAATTTTTGTTCTCTTTAAATATGGTATTCTTGCATCTGTCCTCAAAAATGTCAGATAAAAAACATCAATATCATGTCAGCTTTTTTCAGCAATACTCAAGTTTTGTACTACCAGGCAAATATATTTATTTCAATTTAACACACTATTTTCACTGCTCATAGAATCACAGAACTGTTACAGCACAGGAGGCAGCCGTTCAGCCCATCATATCTGCTGCATGGGACCCAGGTTCGATTCCGGCCTTGGGTGACCGTGTGGTGTTTGTTTTTTCTCTGTGCGTCTGCGTAGATTTCCTCCAGATGCTCTGGTTTCCTCCCAGAGTCCAAAGACGTGTAGGTTAGGTGGGTTAGCCATGGTAAACGTGCGGGGTTACAGGGATACAGTGGGCCTGGGTAAGATGCTCTTTTGGTGCTGACTCAATGAGCCAAATGGCCTCCTTCTACATAGTACAGACTCTATGGTTCCATAGTGCCATTCTCCTGCCTTTTCCCCGTGTAAGATAGTATAAAATTCATAAAGAGCACTATTTCTAGTAATAGAACATGGAACATAACAGCACAGTACAGGCCCTTTGGCCCTCGATGTTGCGCCGACCAGTGGTACCAATCTAAAGCCCCTCGAATCTACACTATTCCAATATCATCCATATGTTTATCCAATAACCACTTGAACGCTCTCAACGTTGACGAGTCCACCACTGCTGCAGGCAGGGCATTCCACGCCCTTACTACTCTCCGAGTAAAGAACCTACCTCTAACATCTGTCCTATATCTCTCACCCCTCAATTTAAAGCTATCATAGAAATCATAGAAACCCTACAGTGCAGAAGGAGGCCATTCGGCCCATCGAGTCTGCACCGACCACAATCCCACCCAGGCCCTACCCCCACATATTTACCCGCTAATCCCTCTAACCTATGCATCTCAGGACTAAGGGGCAATTTTTAACCTGGCCAATCAACCTAACCCACACATCTTTGGACTGTGGGAGGAAACCGGAGCACCCGGAAGAAACCCACGCAGACACGAGGAGAATGTGCAAACTCCACACAGACAGTGACCCAAGCCGGGAATCGAACCCGGGACCCTGGAGCTGTGAAGCAGCAGTGCTAACCACTGTGCTACCGTGCCGCCCAGCTATGTCCCCTCGTGCTAGCCAACACCATCCGAGGAAAAAGGCTCGTACTATCCACCCTATCTAATCCTCTGATCATCTTGTATGCCTCTATTAAGTCACCTCTTAACCTTCTTCTCTCTAACGAAAACAACCTCAAGCCCCTCAGCCTTTCCTCATACGATTTTCCCATCATACCAGGCAACATCCTGGTGAATCTCCTCTGCACCCTTTCCAACACTTCCACATCTTTCCTATAATACGGCGACCAGAACTGTACGCAATACTCCAAATGCGGCCGCACCAGAGTTTTGTACAGTTGCAGCATGACCTCATGGCTCCGAAACTCAATCCCTCTACCAATAAAAGCTAACACACCGTACGCCTTCTTAACAACCCTATCAACCTGGGTGCCAACTTTCAGGGATCTATGCACATGGACACCCAGATCCCTCTGTTCATCCACAGTACCAAGTATCTTACCATTAGCCCAGTACTCTGTATTCCTGTTACTCCTTCCAAAGTGAATCACCTCACACTTTTCCACATTAAACTTAATGGAAAGGATATGTAGATTTAAATGACTCTCATGCTTGCTGTAATAGATAGTTGTATTTTGAGCAACTGACCCGATCTTCATTAGTTTTTACATGTATGCACAAATCCATTACCTAGCATAGGTCGCCATGCATAAGGCACCATAATTTGTTGCAGATGGAAAACATTTTTTTCGAAACACAAAGAAAATCCAAAATAGGGAAATCAAAGTTCATGAGCACTTCCAACTAGTCTGCCAAATTTCCTCAGGAAACAATTAGGCTCAGGCTGACTTGAGGTTATGTTATTTAACTATTAGACCGAGATGTCTCAAGAACAAACAATTGCAACTTTTGTCCTCGGTACTTCATCCAAATGAACAATGCAATTGGAGATTCTCTATATATTATTTTTAAAAACACATTTATTAAGTATTACCTGAGAAAGAAGTTTCTTTAACAGCTGCGCAACAATTGGGTCCTCTGGGAGCGGACATTCCAGCAAGAGTCCATTGCGTATCTTCTGGCGCAAGTTCAAGTGCCTGTACAAGTTCATTATGTCCTTTGATCGCAACACATAATCAAATATAGAACGGTTGACGGGCTCTTTGAGAACACTCAACAGCACAATTTCCTTATCGATCTGTAAAAATTCCAAAAACAAGCTGCTTGAAATCCAAATACAACTGAACTAAAAACATTTCTATATAGTGAATCAGACTTTGCCTAGCAACATTTCTAAAAAAAAAATTGATCTTCAGCAAATTAACTAGAGCATCAGAACAATTCAAGATGATACTGTGCTAAGATAGGAATTTGAATCAGCGTTTCCTTCCCTTATTTATGTCACTAAATGGTCTAAGTAGTGGTGTTAATTGATGTTCTATTCTTCGGCTCAGCCAATGTTTGTTTTCAAATCGCCCATAAGACGCACTTAAGAACAAAACAGTTCATATTAATAATCGATTCCTTTTCAGAGGAAATTACAGATCCAGTCATGAATTTTAAAGCCTCAATCTGTATTCCTTTTAGTGCACTGTTACATTTGTTACCAAAAAAAAGCTTAAAGTCTGAACAATATTCATTAACAAGTGAAGAGGACACTCAGTCGATAACTCAACAATATTACAACAATGCAGCTTTTCCTCGAGGTTTTTCCCTGGTTGATGCTCTACAAGTACAAAGCTGAAATGAACTTCCAGCTCATGGAGGAGGTTTCAGGTTAATCCACATCCAACAAGTTCTGAAAACTCAAGTTTCATTTTGACAGCTGAGATAAATTCCATCAATAACATTCTAAAACAAAACTCATAATATTCTTTTTTTTAAAAAGTCAATGTGACCCATTTTTCTTTTTTAAAAAATCCAGATCTTCGCCAAAAACTAATCAGTTCTGCTTTGGGTCATACCCCATCTGTGTAGCAAGTTCTGCTGAAATCTGTCCTTCAGTCTTGAGATATATTATTTATAGACAACAAATTAACAAAAGAAGAAGAGTTTACTACGGCCCACCTTCAAAGACAGAGGTAACAAACAAAATAATTCAACTGGCTTTCCACTTAACATTTCAACAATCGTTCAGGTGAAACAATATAAATGTATAGGATGCATACAAATATGGTAAAGTAAAAAATATAGAAATTGTTTTAGAAACTTTGTAGTGTGGTCTACTGTAATTGGAGTTTCAAAAACACCTAGTCTACAAACAAAACTATGACAAGAAACCTAATCTATTCCATGAAGCAATTCAGCATTTGTGAATGAACCAGTGTGACTTCAAAGTCTTTCAATTTAATATCATGGCACTTTAATTCAATCATGATCAAGAAAACAGACAGGCAACTTACTCCCAGGCATTTACAACTATAATTGTGGCTAGTCAGTAGAAATTCAAGGCAGACAAAACAATTTCCAGCTGTTGAAAACCCAGGCCTGGACTGTTCTCAGTACTTGATATTTTGCAATAAGCCCCAACATCATTGTGAGCTCAATCTAATGATGCTGTAACATTAATCTCATTTGGCTAACATAGTTAACTAATTAAAATTTCCAAATTATATTGTATGAAATTAAATACAGAGAAGAATTTTAAAAATGCTGGAGTTTGTTACAAAACAACCAACTGCAATAAAGTAAATTATAGAGCAAACCAAATTATTTTTATTGTACCTGTATTATTGGTTGTGAGATGAATGGACTTAGATATGGCATCAGTTTACAGTAGACATCAGCAATATTCAGATGTTGTGCTACCACTGTTATGAATCCTACAGCTCCATAACGTATCCAGAGATTTGGATGGCACAAAAAAGGTGCTAATGTAAACAAAAAGAGCATGTTAAAAACAAACATTGAGATAATATAAAAACTACAGAGAAACACAGCCAAATAGTATCTTCTGCACTTCAAGCAATTTAAACAAAATTAATTCTAATATAGATTGATAAACGTCAGATGTGTACAGCAGAAAATTTACTTAAGAGCTGTAGAAGTCCACTTTCAGATCCTTCAAAGAAAAGCATAACCATACCCTGGAAACTAACTCTCCAATAGGGATGGGCAATAAATGCTGGCCTAGCCAGTGACACCCACATGCCATGAATGAATTTTTAAAAATATACTTCAACAGTAATCAAAGCGCACTGTGCACAGAAAGCAGAAGCAAATTGCTTACTGTGACAGAGAATGTTGAAGTCAGGCTACCCAAAGGGACTAATTTTTCTTGTAATGCCTGAAAAAAATACTGTCCTGTGATCTGCACCTCCTTAGTACAGGTTTAGTATTACTAAGGTTTGGTGAAGTGTTGCCTTTTCTTGTTTTTATTTGTCCTAGTAATCGACTAAAGCCTATTGTATTGAATCACCATCATCTACTTTTTCCTTACAGTAAACCTTTTTCAGTTTATAGGCATGTCAGAAACAGAACTAGGCTTACTGAAAATAAGTGAAGCTACAACACACCTGCATGCTAAATCACAGAAGCAGCATGTTACAGAGCTAAGCGATCCCAAGGCCAAAGCACAAGGTCCTCTGCTCTTTGTGATTTTTATTAATGACTTAGAGGAGGGGGCTGAAGGGTGGATCAGTAAATTTGCTGATGACACCAAGATTGGTGGAGTAGTGGATGAGGTGGAGGGCTGTTGTAGGTTGCAAAGAGACATAGATAGGATGCAAAGCTGGGCTGCAAAATGGCAAATGGAGTTTAACCCTGATAAATGTGAGGTGATTCATTTTGGTAGGACTAATTTAAATGTGGATTACAGGGTCAAAGGTAGGGTTCTGAAGACTGTGGAGGAACAGAGAGATCTTGGGGTCCATATCCACAGATCTCTAAAGGTTGCCACTCAAGTGGATAGAGCTGTGAAGAAGGCCTATAGTGTGTTAGCTTTTATTAACAGGGGGTTGGAGTTTAAGAGCCGTGGGGTTATGCTGCAACTGTACAGGACCTTGGTGAGACCACATTTGGAATATTGTGTGCAGTTCTGGTCACCTCACTATAAGAAGGATGTGGAGGCACTGGAAAGAGTGCAGAGGAGATTTACCAGGATGCTGCCTGGTTTGGAGGGTAGGTCTTATGAGGAAAGGTTGAGGGAGCTTGGGCTGTTCTCTCTGGAGCGGAGGAGGCTGAGGGGAGACTTAATAGAGGTTTATAAAATGATGAAGGAGATAGATAGAGTGAACGTTCAAAGACTATTTCCTCGGGTGGATGGAGCTATTACAAGGGGGCATAACTATAGGGTTCGTGGTGGGAGATATAGGAAGGATATCAGAGGTAGGTTCTTTACGCAGAGAGTGGTTGGGGTGTGGAATGGACTGCCTGCAGTGATAGTGGAGTCAGACACTTTAGGAACATTTATGTGGTTATTGGATAGGCACATGGAGCACACCAGGATGATAGGGAGTGGGATAGCTTGATCTTGGTTTCAGATAAAGCTCGGCACAACATCGTGGGCCGAAGGGCCTGTTCTGTGCTGTACTGTTCTATGTTCTATGTTCTATGTCAAAGTTGGGCAATCCTGCCACATCCAGTTATGAAAATTTTTGGACAATTAAATAATGGGAGGAGCATTCCATTCTCAATGATGGCAAAGCTCAACAAGTGCATTATAAAAGAAAAGGCAGAAGCATCTGCAACCATCTTCAGTCAGAAATGCTAAGGCTCCTATCATCATAGGATATAATCTTTAACCAATTTGAGTCATTCTGCATGATATCAAATACTATGGGCACTTACAACATTCCAGCTGTAATACTAAAGACCTGTGCTCCACAACTAGTAGCAATTCCAGCCAAGCTGATCAAATGAGGGATTATTATGTGGCTAGTGACTCACCTCCCAACTCCCAAAGCCTTTCCACTATCTACATGGCAAATGTCAGGAATGTGATGGAATACTTTACTTTGTTCAACGAATACAGCTCCAAAAACTCTCAGGAAACTCCACACTGTTCAACAGAGTCCCCTTAATTGGCTCCATTCACCACCTTCAACATACACTCCCTTCATCACCACTGCACAATGGCTACAGTTTCTACCATTTATAAGATGCATCACAACAACTCTGAGGCTCTGCACCTGACCTTTGCCACATAAAAGAACAAAGAATGCACATGGGAACACCATTACCTGAAAGTTTCTCTTCAAATATCATCATCCCGACAAAGAAACTTATCAACATTCCTTCATCGTTGTTCGGTCAAAATCCTGGCACTCACTGCTAAACGGCACTATGGGAGCACCTTCACCATATAGACTGCAATCGTTCAGTAAAGCAACTCACCAACACCTTCTCAAGGACCAATTAGGATAGGCAATAAATGTTGGCCTTGCCAGCAAAATTGACATCCAGTGAAGGAATTTTTAAAAACTTACATCATCTTATATTTTTCTGCTATTTGTAAACTAGAAAAACACAGGAGGGCTCAGTGAATTCCCACAAAGCAAATATAATAGCAAGGTTTTCTGTTCAACCTTTGGATGATGCTACGTTACCAGATATTTCACATTACACAACTCTGGTGCGGCCGCACTTGGAGTACTGTGTGCAGTTCTGGTCCCCACATTACAGGAAGGATGTGGAGGCTTTGGAGAGGGTGCAGAGGAGGTTTACCAGGATGTTGCCTGGTATGGAGGGGAGATCCTATGAGGAGAGGCTGAGGGATTTGGGATTGTTTTCGCTGGAAAGGCGGCGGCTAAGAGGGGATCTTATTGAAACATATAAGATGATTAGAGGTTTAGATAGGGTGGATAGTGATAGCCTTTTTCCTCTGATGGAGAAATCCAGCACGAGGGGGCATGGCTTTAAATTGAGGGGGGGTAGTTATAGAACCGATGTCAGGGGTAGGTTCTTTACCCAGAGGGTGGTGAGGGATTGGAATGCCCTGCCAGCATCAGTAGTAAATGCGCCTAGTTTGGGGGCGTTTAAGAGATCCGTAGATAGGTTCATGGACGAAAAGAAATTGGTTTAGGTTGGAGGGTCACAGTTTTTTTTTTAACTGGTCGGTGCAACATCGTGGGCCGAAGGGCCTGTTCTGCGCTGTAATGTTCTATGTTCTATGTTCTATATAAAGCCATGCTTTGGTTCATAGGAAGCAAAATTACCCTAATGGAAATTATCTTTAGGACAGTGCACAAGAAATATCATGAGCAAGTTTCAAAATGTGACAGCAGTGGCCAAAAAGTTCAGACAACAAAATCACCCAATTGTAATTCATAGAATCATAGAATCCTACAGTGCAGAAAGAGGCCATCGAGTCTGCACCAACCACAATCCCACCCAGGCCCTACCCCCATATCCCTACATATTTACCCACTAATCCCTCTAAGCTATGCATCCCAGGACACTAAGGGGCAATTTATCATGGCCAATCAACCTAGCCCGCACATCTTTGGATTGTGGGAGGAAACCGGAGCACCCGGAGGAAACCCACGCAGACACGGGGAGAATGTGCAAACTCCATACAGACAGTGACCCAAGCCGGGATTCGAACCCAGGTCCCTGGAGCTGTGAAGCAGCAATGCTAACCACTGTGCTATCGTGCCGCCTTTTTAAAATTTGAAATAAAAAGGAGCCAAAGCATATCTACCCGCTTGGGATGAAGCAGTTGGGTTTTTTTGATGTGATGAATTGTACAGCTCTAATGGTAATTTTCTGATACTAGTCCTGAAATGATCAGATTTAGAAAACTCTATTTAACAACTTACCACGGTGGTATTTGAACTTGAGGTTTATAGTTTATTTAGTGTCACAAGTAGGCTTACATTAACACTGCAATGAAGTTACTGTGAAAATCCCCTCGTCGCCACACTCCAGCACCTGTTCGGGTACACTGAGGAAGAATTTAGTATGGCCAACACACCTAACCAGCACATCTTTCAACTGTGGGAGGAAACCCACACAGACACGGGGAGAATGTGCAGTGTTTGCACAGTGACCTCTAGCACTGAGGCAGCAGTGCTAACCACTGAGCCTTCATGCCGCCCATAACCTATGGGTTGTTAGTCCAGTACTATAACACTAGGTTACTATGATACCTAATGTCTCTCAGATCTTTCAAGATTGCCCAAGAGATTCAAGAAGGTAATTTCCCAAGTTCCTCCTGAAGTTAGCTACAATTTCCCACTCCAATAATAATAAATTTGGAATAAGGGTCGGTAGCACAATTGCATTGATGTCAGATGGTCTTTTCATGTTCTTTCTATGTATGCTCAAATGAACCATTTGCCTCTTTAGAAATTGTGTGTTTCTTTATGCCCAATCAGAAAGCGTGCATGTTCACAGTTGTGCAGTATGTTTGAACAGCCTTATGTCTGGACTCAATGTGTAATCACTTGGGGAAGGTTGTACTGGGTAATCACTGGTCATTTAAATTGCGTGTTTCAGTGCAAAAAACCTTTATTTTTAAAAAAACGAAAACATTTTTGCAACAATAAATCTCACCAATGTCACTGGCAAACTCATAGATGTGAGGTTTTTGCAGAAGTCCCAACTGACACATGCAGGTCAGGGCATTGAGGGCTTTGTATATCACAAACTCCTCGGCATCACTGAGTCCTTGCTGAAGAAGAGGTTTAAGGATTGATGAGCTCTGCCATCCAACATAAGCTGCCACGCCTGAAAACATAATACAGGCTATAAATTAAGAGCATCTTCAATCTTCTGAACAAAATCTTGGAAAGATTGAACTCAATGAGGTGCAATTTTCCTAATAAAGGGGCCTCAAAGGGTTGCTTGGATCTATTTATTGTTAGTTTTCTTCTTCAATCCGAAGCATCCAAAAGTCAAAATCAGACAATTCTGCAATTTACATCTTTAAAACTATGTAACTAAGAGACTGCTACAGAACAGCAGGCACAGGCATTTTATAAGCAGAATATTCTTCTGCCACACATTGTTCCCTATGGAAGGCAGTCAGAACTGATCCCGACTTGCCTAAGAACAATGTATGAATTTAAATTCCAAACCAAGCTTGACTTGCCTCAGTGTCCCACTTACTGGAAGGCTGGAAGCATTTTCTCTTTTGGTTTCAGATTCCAGCATCTGCAGTAATTTGCTTTTAAACTGGAAGGCTAATGTCCTTTAGCACCAAAGATTTAAAGTAGCATATACTATGTGCTTGAGGGTGCAGTAGAGAATCCCTGTGGATACATATCATACTACAAAAATACACAAACAATATTTAAGTTGTAAGAAGTACACTTGAAATGGGAGAAAAATTAAACCTTTAACAGTTTTGCTTAGAGAAAGAAACGGTTTAATTCCAGACATTGTAAAACAGATTAATTTTACCAAAATTAAAAGAATAATGCATTCAGTTTGTCATTTGTTGGTATTTTCACTGCTTCTCATCAAGTCAGTAGTGTACAAAGGACTGTAGACTAGTTTTAGCACATGATGCTGGCTGTTGAAATGCTATTGCAGTAAAATAATATCACTCAATGATCACTTGATGGCACCAAAATAAAATCAACAATCTCTAAACTTAAAAGTTTGAGACATCTTTTGATCAGCATCTTACACTATTAGGTAAAGAGGTACCAAAAACAAAAACAAATTTTCTTACCTACACTGACTTGTGAAGTAAATAATTTCTACTATAATCTGTCATAAATATTAAATTATTTTGCATTTCCAACAGGCAGTAATTTTATTTTGATTTGCTGTCAATATAGATTTAAGTTTAAATGGACCGCATTTCAACTTCTGTTTGCACTTTTAAAACTGTATGAAAATAATCTCTATTTTAAAAAGAACAGATCAGTTGGTAGCTCATGCTAGATTAGTCCAGCTCTGAAAATTAACGAGGATAATTCTCCCATCTCGCGCCGTGGCCAGCAGAAGCACACGGGAGGGCGATTCGTGGGGTTCCCGCGAGCATTCGTGCCCTGCTACTGTCTCCCAGTGCCAACTGGCGTGACCTGCTCTGTGCCGGAAATAGATGGGGAGATGGGGCTAGCATTTAAATTATAATTTAAATATCATTTAAATGCTATTAGCATGCCTGGGACTGAATTCTCCAAGTCTGCTAGCCTCTCCCAACCTGCCAGAGTGGTTCACTCCAGCAAGGTTTAGAGTACCTCCCCAGTTTCAGGGAGCTAGCGGCCTGACCCCACTGGAGTGAGGGGGGGGGGGGGGGGGCATTTGGGGCCCCCCAATGAGTCCAGCGGTGGCGGGGTGGTGCCCTCTGGGCACACTGGCAATGCCTGAGGGACAAAGTGCCCATGCCCAGAGGCACCTTGGCACTGCCCAGCAGGCATTGGACAATGCTAAGGGGGCAGGGCCTATTGCGGGGCCATCAGTAGAGGTCCCACTGCCACTCTGCCATTGGGATTGATGGGGCAGAAGGAAGGCCCGTGACCGGGACAGGCTAGGGGGGTGGGGTGGTCTGCCTGCAGAAGTGTCTGCGCTGCAGGGGGTGGGGGGAGGGGGGGGGGTATTGAGGGGGAATAGGCACTGGCTGGAGATCGGGGCGGTCTGAAACGGGATGAGGGCCCAGGACTGGCCAGTGATCGAGCTGGTCAGGCTGACAGTTCGGATTTCAGGCTCCTAGGTGGAAATAGGCCCACTAAAATCTAATGATATTCACACTGGTGGCCTGTGCATTGCACAGGGCGTGGGAGATTCTAGTCTGAACTCCCACTGAAAAAAACCCAGCGTGAATTACTCCTGTTTTCCCACAAATTCATCACTTAGAATTTTTTTGGGAGGGTTAGGTTGACAGAGGGGAACCGGTGGATGTGGTGTTTTTAGATTTCCAGAAGGCATTCGATAAGGTGCCTCACAAAAGGTTGCTGCAGAAGATTGGGGTACACGGAGTTAGGGGTAAGGTGTTGGCGTGGATTGGGGATTGGCTATCTAACAGGAAGCAGAGAGTTGGGATAAATGGGTGCTTTTCTGGTTGGCAGTTGGTGACCAGTGGCGTGCCGCAGGGATCGGTGCTGGGGCCTCAATTGTTTACCATTTACATAGATGATCTGGAGGAGGGGACTGAATCTAGGGTATTCAAGTTTGCTGATGACACGAAGGTGAGTGGGAAAGCGAATTGCGTGGAGGACGCGGAAAGTCTGCAGAGAGATTTGGATAGGCTGAGCGAGTGGGCGAGGATCTGGCAGATGGAATATAATGTTAGCAAATGTGAGGTTATCCACTTTGGAAGAAATAATAGTAAATTGGAATATTATTTAAAATGGAGAAAAATTACATCGTGCGACTGTGCAGAGGGACCTGGGGGTCCTTGTGCACGAATCGCAAAAACTCAGTCTGCAGGTGCAGCAGGTGATCAAGAAGGCGAATGGAATGTTGGCCTTTATCGCGAGGGGGATAGAATATAAAAGCAGGGAGGTCTTGCTGCAACTGTACAAGGCACTGGTGAGGCTGCAACTGGAGTACTGTGTGCAGTTTTTGTCCCCTTATTTGCGAAAGGATATATTGGCCTTGGAGGGAGTGCAGAGAAGGTTCACCAGGTTGATACCGGAGATGAGGGGTGTAGCTTATGAGGAGAAATTAAACAGATTGGGTCTGTACTCGTTGGAGTTTAGAAGGATGAGGGATGATCTTATAGAGACATATAAGATAATGAAGGGGCTGGATAGGGTAGAGGTGGAGAGATTCTTTCCACTTAGAAGGGAAACCAGAACTAGAGGGCACAGCCTCAAAATAAGGGGGGGCCGGTTCAGAACAGAGTTGAGGGGGAACTTCTTCTCTCAGAGGGTAGTGAATCTCTGGAATTCTCTGCCCATTGAAGTGGTGGAGGCTTCCTCGTTGAATATGTTTAAATCACGGGTAGATAGTTTTCTGATCGATAAGGGAATTAGGGGATATGGGGAGCAGGCGGGTAAGTGGAACTGATTCGCTTCAGATCAGCCATGATCTTGTTGAATGGCGGGGCAGGCTCGAAGGGCCAGATGGCCTACTCCTGCTCCTATTTCCTATGTTCTTATGTTCTTATTCCGCCCAACATGTTCAAATTGTTGAAATATAGGTCTTATTCACCACCTTGTGGTCAACTTCGGCAAAGCATCTTAGTTGCTTGAGAATTAACATACAAAGAGCAGCAAATACCCTAAAACAGTAATTGTTTTTCTGAAATAAATTACATGTAGCAGTCTAAATTTTAGCATTCTAAATTTTCTTTGTGAACCATCTGTAAATAGAACCCCTTCATTTCTGAAAGACAGTGCTAGCTACCCAAATTGAAATAATGTCATTGCAAGGCATCAGATACAAAAAATGCTCAAATCAGATCAGCTTGCTGTTTTAAAATGTGGAAATTCTACTCAATAATGATTCAAAACAGACTATAGGCACAAAAAGGTATATTTTTGTGGTGGTACAGGTTTACTGGTATCAATAAATTGCTGTATAGCATAATGAAGTCTTTAGATTGTGTTTTTTTCCCAAAAATGGTTGAACTAAATTGGAAATGTCAACATGCATCATTTAAGAATTTTGAAAAGATATGCAGCAAACAGAACAGGATCGATTTAGATATATGCATGATATTCACGCTGGTGGCTCTGAATTGTACAGAGTGTGGGAGATTCTAGTCTGAACTCCCACTGAAAAAAACCAGCATGAATTACTCCAGACACGTGTAAAATTCAGGAAAATGTACAATGGTAGTGAGCTTAAAGAAAAGGAAAGTACAGGTATGTTGACACCTGTACACATTGTACAGCTGTCAACATACCAACTGAACCAACAGTTTTCGGAAGAATGTGATTGAAGAGGTTGGAAAAACCTCATACTAGCTGTCATAAACTAAATACAGCAACGGCAGGTGGTTCTTTTCTACACATAGTAGATGCATTGGTCATCTTTCAAAATTCTATAGTTCCTGCAGCAAGGTGGCAAATGTAACCTCACTATTTAAGTAGGAGGGAGAGAGAAAACAGGAAACTGGATAACCTGAAATTAATCATAGGGAAAATGCTAGAAACTATATTAAAGAATATTATAAAAGAACACTTAGAAAATAATAGTAGGTTGGACAGAGTCAACAGAGTTATGAAAGGGTAATCATGTTTAACAAACCTGTTGGGAGTTTTTCCTGAGGACAACCAGCAGAATAGATAAAGGGAACCAATGGATGTGGTATATTTAGATTTTCATAAAGGTTTCGATAAGGTCCCACACAAGCAGTTAGTAACCACAATTAAAGCATATGGGATTGGGGATAATATACTGGCAAGGAGTTAACAGACAGAAAACAGTAGGGATAAATGGGTCATTTTCAAGTTGGCAGACTGTGACTAGTGGGATCAGTGCCAAGTCCCCAGCTATTTTCAATCTATATCAATGATTCAGATGTGAGGATTAACTGTAATAATTTCTAAATTTGCAAACACAAAACTAGTTGGAAGTATGACTTATGAGGAGGATACAAAGATGTTTCAAGGGTAGTTAGAGAGGATAAGCATGTGGCAGATGAAATACAATGTGGCGAAATGTGAGGATATCCAATTTGATAGGAAAAACAGAACTACAGAATATTCCTAAAAAGAAGAGGGGCTGGGAAGTGTTGGACGTCAAAGGGACTTGGATGCCCTTGTTCACTGAAAGCTAACGTGCAAGTATAGCAAGCAAGAAAGAATGGAGTGGTATGTTGGCCTTTATTACAAGAGGATTTGAGTATTGGAGTAAAGATGTTATGATCTTGCACATCTCTATTGAATCTCCCTTAATCTCCTTCGTTCCAAAGGGAACAATCCCAGCTTCTTGAACCTAATCTTGTAATGGAAATCTCTCATCCTTGAAATCGTTCTGGTAAACCACTTCTGCACCCTCACCACGGATCCTCAGTGACCGGCATTGCCACAATATTCCTGTGGTCTAATTGGAGCTTTATAAAAGTTCAACCTAATTTCCTCCCTTTTTGTACTCAATACCTCTATTTAAGACCAGCAAGGTCAAAAGCGATTTCTAAACTGCTCCCTCGAAGATCTATGCACATAAGAAAGTTTTCTTATAATTCACATCGACAACATTAAGTGAATTCCCTTCAGCAATCTTCCATTACTTCATCAAGAAATTCAATTAGATTAACCAAGTATTATCTTTTCTTTTACAAATCTGTGCTGGCTCTCTAATTAACTCAAACCTATCCGACTGCCTGCTGATATTTTCCCTGATTATTGTTTATAAAACTTTATCCACCACGGATGTTAAACTAATAGTCCTATAGTTACTGGGAATGTCCTCACATTCTCTCTTGAATAAGGATCACATATTTATGACTTTTCAATCTGGCATTTCCTCCATATCCAGGGAAGATTATGGCAAGCCCTTGCACCATCTCCAC
The DNA here is from genome assembly GCF_964213995.1 of Mustelus asterias. Classification (NCBI taxonomy): domain Eukaryota; kingdom Metazoa; phylum Chordata; class Chondrichthyes; order Carcharhiniformes; family Triakidae; genus Mustelus; species Mustelus asterias. The sequence goes on along the minus strand of NC_135802.1, from coordinate 143,736,434 downwards.
TTCCATTTTTTTTTTAAAATATCCTGGGATACAAGCCACGCAGTCCAGGTGTCTTATCCAATCTTAAGCATAGCCAGTCATTTGAGTAAATCCTCCTGATTTTCAACCCATTTGTTACCTTTATCATCTCACCTCTACCAATATTTTGGCAACATAATTTTCCTTAATAAACAGATAGAAATTAATTTAAATATTCTGGTTTCAACCTGTGCTTCCATTCATATATCATCCTCTATTTGTCCTAAAGAGGATCCACCCCACCTTATTCACAAGCAATAGAAGATCACCGAGTTCCATTTTATGTTGACTGCCATTCCATACTCATTAACTCTATTAGTCTGATTTCCCTTCTCATTTCTCCTCTCAATGTATTTATTTGGCCTGGTTCTCAATTGAGAAATTCACCTGACATTTCATCATGCGCACACTTTTGTGCTTCATCATATTTTTTATCTCCCTCATCACCCAGGAAACCCTGGCTCTGGTTTCCCTGCCTTTCCCTCTTTTTTAAAAACATACCTAGCCTATACCGGAAACATTTCCACTTTAAAGATTGCCAACGACCTATTACAGTTTTTCCTGTCATTCTTTGGTTCCATTTTTAATATGGCTTGATTTCCTCTCATCCCATAACGTTAGCACTCTTCCAATTAGGATGTTCCATTTTCAGATGGCTCCTTGCACTTCTCCATTATAAATCCAAAATTTGTGATACAATGATCATCCTTATCCAAGCGTTCTCCTATACCCACGTGGTCCACTTCGTCCACCTCAATTCCAGCACCAGTTAAGGGAGAGGATACCAGGCATAGGAATTGCAAGCAACCAATCTCAGTTGCCCATCCATGATAAAGGCTACCATTTGAGGAAAGAATGCACAACTGTAGCATTAGAATAGAAGAGGCATAGGAAGTAGAATCCAGAGAAGCTGCAAGTCACTTTTAGCAAAAGGACCAATGGCAGCATTCTGCTGAATGTATTTTTTTGCTCTTGCAAGTTTGAACAGAGCAGTTACAGTCATTAGAAGCGATAAAGCAGCCTCGGACTGGACATGAAAATTTTAAAACGTGGGAAAGGGCAACCATGATTGAATGAACTTGGAGAATGATATCTGACAATATGGGAAAAGGTCAAGAAAGCCATATTAGCTAGGATTGATTACTTGTTTGACTTAAACATTAGAACAGAACAGTAAAATGCAGAGGAGATTCTTAACACTTCAGGCATCTATTATTAACTCCACTCATAGTAGGCTGTGTTTTGCATAAGTATCTCAGGAATCTAAAGGACATTTTTCAGAATACTCTATACATCAAGAATTCAATATCAATATCACAAAATTAACAAAATTATTGAATCTAAATATTATAGAAAATTGTTACTTTTCTTTTAAAAAAGGGCCAATAGTAAATTGTTTCCCATTTATTAAAAGTAACTTGATATTTTGTTTCTATTATATACACAAATACAAAAAAGGAAGCTTCAATCACTTTTCAACTGATATCCATTATTCTAATTCTACAGCATTATTCTGATTGGGTGTGCAGCCTCATACTGCCACAACAGGTACTGTACTTACCAACAATACTATCAAAGAAAGCACCTCGAAGGTGCCAATCATTTTTATCATTCAAAAAGGTGATCATGTGCGACAAGAGAACATCATTCGCTTTCTGTCGTCCAAAGAACACACAAAGCCGTGTTATACCATTCTCCATTAAAGTCTGTTTTACTATATTTTCTGGGTCACTCAACAGCGTCACCACTTTTTGCTGAACCATCTCATGGAGAGCTTGCAATTCTGTAAACATAGGATTCAGTTCAGTATTAGCATTCAACAGGAGGCTTCAAGAAATTAAGCCAGATGTTTCAACAATTGTCTCACATGTTGCACAGAAAAAAAGATTAAATTTTAATGCAAAAGGATTACCTGAGTCATAATTTTCATTGGAGTGCAACATTTCCTCTATTTCTTCACCATTTAGCTCACTTTCTACATTCAAATTATTTAATTGGACTATTTCTAAAAAGCGGAGGGCAGTCTCAGCCAAAAGTGCTATGTTTTCTGTTCAAACACAATAATATGAATTAGTGAAAGACAGTTCAGCAAGCAAATTTCACTTAAACAGATGCTCTGTTTCCTGTACTATTACAGTTAGTGTTTTGCCCATTTGGAACAAATACTATAAATGATAAAACTCAAATAGCAGACTACTGGGGATTGATATTGCACCAAGGGAAAACTGAAAATAATGAACAGTGTTGAACATGTATTTGAATTGAGTGCACTGCTTTCTTGATTAATAAAAGTCTAAAACTAAATAATCCTCACTTATTTTGGGATCAGTGATATACCTCGATAAGAAGTTCCAAGTTTCATTCATATACCATAGTTCAATCCTCCAATGTTTAATGCGCCTTATTTCAATGTCAAGATTTAGGCCTTGATATTAGCATGAAAGTGAAAAATGCAGGCAACCTGCTGCGGTGTGGTGAACCTGGTAAAGTCAGCGAAGTGGAAATATGCCGAAATTTAATGGCAGGACCTCATTTAGTTCTGCACTGATGTCTGCCTGATGCTCAGCCAGATTGACTGCCTAACCAGTGGGCAGGAGTTTAAATGTAGCAGGACGCCAAAGCCAAGGACTCTATTTTGGGGAAATAGGGTTTAAAGGAGATTGAGGATTGGGGTTGGGAGACAATAGTACTGGGTAACAATAAGACTAATGGTAGCCAGAGTGCAACACGAAGGGACAGAGCACACAAACATAAGAGTGAACAGTAAATATGGTCAGAGTAGGAAAAAAAATGACTATAAATTAACAGATGGGAGGAGGGGTTCAGGGGAAGGGAGATTTAGAAATGCAAAGATAAAGATTGAGGCAATAGAAAAGGACAATGTGCGCAATGACAAACTGAGTGGGACAGGAAGGGATAGAGAGTTTAACAGCAATAGCATACCAGAAAAGGTGATCCATAGCAATTTTAAAATAAAATTAAAGTCCCTTTATCTGAATGTGCACATAGTCCACAATAATGCAAGACGTACTAATGGCACAAGTAGAGATAAGATGAACTAATGGCACAAATAGAGATAAAATTGTTTTACTCTAACTACCACGATAGAGACACAGTTACAAGGTGACCAAGATTGGGAAATGAATATGCCAGAGAAAACAATATATTGAAAAGACAGGTAGACAGGAGGGAGAGATAGCCCTAATTGAATGTAACATAAGGACATTAGTAAAAAAGAATCTTGGTTCAGAAAATCAGAAAGTACAGGCTCTGCTGAAAAGAGACATATGTTGCTGAAGCTTTTCATCTTGCACCAATACTAAATTTCAAATGATCACAACAAATTTTACTGCAGGAGAAAAGGCTGCTGATTAGTTGGCAAGTCCATTCGGATTGTTTTCTCCAAAGCAGTGCATTGGCCAATGGGCAACTATAGGCTAGCTAAGCTCCCAGATAATTTAAAGAAGGCACATGTCTTGAGCATATTCTTTGTTTGCAGAGAAAGGGTGCCTGCCTATGAATGTATGTTGATTCCAACAAAAAGTAAATGTTACGAGCTCAACTAATTATCTTAAATTGGTTTTAGTCTAGCTAGTTGCTCAGAGAACTAACTGGTCAGCAAATGCTGTCCAATCGCATCTAACAGTGGACATTTTGTTTTGGGTTTGGCAAACCATACAATCCAGAATACGCTAATAGCGATACTAACAACCAATTTAAAGTAATCAGTTGAGCTCACAAAGTGATTCATTTTAAAGTGACATACATTCATATGCAAGAACCCACTCTCTGCAAACAAAAGAATATGTTCAAATCTTGCACCTTTTTTGAATTACCTGGAAACTTGGGGAGTCGATAGTTCCTCATTGTTTTCTCTATGGCAACACCGCATTGGTTAATGAGTCAACTCCAATTCAATCAGTTCCCTTTTCTCCTGCATGATACATTTGCAGTAATCATTTGAAATTTGGCATGCTTGTGTTTGTCCTGAGTGCAAAGCAAAAAACGTAGTCAGCATGTCACTCTTTTCACCAATATTAAAATAAGGTCACTGAACCATTTTCTATGTCAAACTTATTATTTTTAAGAATGTGTCAATATGTATACCAATACGTCGGTATATTTAGTGTTTCTTAAGTTCTGTTGTAGTAGACAAGATGCTGTAAACAGCAATGTGAAATGAAATATTTCCATAAATGAGGTAACTCAAAAAGGATGGCATAAAATCCATGAAAAATGGAAAAATCACCAGAAAACTTTAGTTCTCAAAGGCACTCCTTCCTTACTTTAAGGAATTTTAAACACAAAGATTGTACCTCATGTTAGATAAAGCAAGTCCATTGGGCACATACATGCAAATAGTGCATAATAGAAACCCACTGCAGAATAAAGATGACATTTTCAGATTACAAGCCTTACCTGCATATGCCAATCTGACAAGAGTTGCTTCATCCTGAGCTAAATGTGCAATACCCGGTAAAATGTATTCAGGGTAAATATTGACATCATTGCGTGGTACCTCTTTCACAAGAGCCAAGACTTTTGTCAGTGTTCTGACTGCCTCAGCTCGCACCCTTGGTATGAGGTCATTGGCAAAATGCAAGAGATAAGGTGTTATACGATCAAGCAGAATCTCACCACTTAGTCTGGGTGCTAACTGGAGAATCAATTCCAAAGCAGCTAGTTTAGAATCACAGTACTTGAGTGTTTGCAAGCAAGAGGTGATAACAGACACTAAAATAACCAAACCATGCTCTTTGGTTTCTCCATCATTTTTCTCAGTCTGGTCTTCTCCACAAACATTTTGCAGAATATTTTCTAGATCTTTCCGTATTACCAGAATACGTTCATCTGCCGACTGAAAGGTCTCTTTTGCAAACTGTGCCATGTATGGCTGCAGAAAAGTGTAAAACAGTTCTGGGAAAGCTCTGCCCCTTTGTTGTTTAAGATATTCTTCTGCTGTTAAACGTGCATCTGGGTCACGCTGAATCATCTGACTGACCTGCAATACAAGAGCAGCAATTATCTGATCATATAAAAGACAAACATAAAGATATAGTAAGAGTAGCTATTGCTTAAACATAATGGACCAAGCTAAACAAACTCCAAATATAGGGACTGACTTTATTATTCCCATGGCACAGAGGTAGCACTAAAACTGTAATCAATAACTATGATAAACTTCATAATGCTCCATAGATATTTGATATATTTTTTAAATATTTACCTATTATGTGACTGCATAGCCTTTCAAACAAAGATGGTGCTTTGATAGAATGGTCAAAGGATTGCCAGATCAGTAATCCAGGGAGTACAACTCAGATCTTGCAATGCGTCTCTGTGGAAAAGCATTGCCAAATGTAGCACTGCGCTGCACATACCTGAAGATTCTAAATTCATTTGTCAGTACTGAGTAATTTGATTTCAAGCAATGGAATCAGCCTCAATCCCTTGTACTAAGGACGGGTGGGAGTAAGTAAATAAATAAAGAGGCCATGGTCATTGCTCTATGATTAGCTAGTGGTTGCCTTGGAAACAGCTTGAATACAAGCGCAAGGAAAGGATGGAGCTTATTTAAATTGCTGTCCACAGTAAAATAATCTGTGATCACGCACTAACCACATCTGCATTTAAAGAATGGTCACTGTGCAAGAAAGGCTGCCAATAGCCCATGGAATTGTAAATCAACAACAATCGTTGAGACCAAAGTGGTGAGAAGGGATGGGGGTTCAAATTTTACACCAGAGATATGATTACAAAATCTTTTAGAAGTGAAAAATAATTTTGTGCTTACATCATCAATGGAAACCCTACAGTGGTTACGGTAGTAGAATGTTTATTGTACTGTACTCAACATATAGTTTATGGGCTCAAATTCTACCATGATATGTAAATATAGATTCAATAAGTCTGGTTATTTAAAGGCTAGCCCCAGAAAAATGACCAAGAATAGATCATATAAAACAACTGAAACAAAAACAATGCTGCAGGACCTGCTGAGATTTTCCAGCATTTTTTGTTTTTGTTTCAGATTCCAGCATCTGCGGTAATTTGCTTTTATCATAGTATGAAACAACTGGTTCATATCAGGGATGGGAACCTGTCACTCACTCTTACTCAGACTCAATTAAATTTGAAGCACAAAAAAAACACTTAGTTGTCAGGGTAACTACAGATGAGCTATAAATGCCAGAAATGCCCACATCCTGAAAATAATTTTTAAAATTGTAAGTGCGCTCAAGAGCACTTACAGTGGAGTGCAGCATATTTTCTTATATTGTAGAATATGATTATTGCAAAATGGTACACCTTCTACGCAGAATACTATGCCACCAATGGAAGAACACATACTCGGTACAACTTAGTTGTGCAAATTACAATATTAATTTGGTTAATTTAACCCAATGTTCCAACAGCCACGGTTAACTGATTCCCTGGTATATAAACCATAAAACGTAATATGCATAATGGATGAGTGTAGTCTGATATTTTGTGATGAGGTCTTCCAATAATGTTACAAATTCTCTGCACATATTTCTGAGATGTTTTAATCCCTTCCTCAACATTTCATTGGAGTTATATATTTTTTTTAAAGTTTCATATTTACTCCAGCAGATCATAATGCTTTCTGCAATAATAAGCATTTTGAGTCGCTAGTTTATGCTTACCAGACCTCTTATGTTCACATCCTCAATCTTATTCAGCACCTGCTCATGGGAAAAATGTCCATTCCTGTAAGCCAGCAGTTGAGATAGGTCGAACATAGGCACTCCCTCTGTGAACAACTCTGCAATAACACACCCTATACATGATAACAAAAAAAGTGAGTTACATAGAAATTACATGTAAAAATATGTTTAATGCGCACACAAATACTTGCAAAACTATCATATACTGCATAAACTATAGAAAACTTTCTAACTACTAAACAGCATAACAAAGATTTTAACCATGCAACTGCTTCCTTAACCTTTGATTCTTTGTGCATGCGAGCTACAGGTAAACTCATTCAATGCAGTCAAACTTTCTCCCTCAGCTTGAAAAAACTTTGCAATTAGTCTTAAAATGTGTGCTCTAATGGAACACAATCACAACAATTTCTATTGCAAGGAAACTCTTTAGCAATTAGATAGGTTGGAATAAATTAATGCAGTTTGGAATTTTGTTCCACATGCCATGTGTCAAAATGTTTTCAAATGCTATTTGTCTGTGTTAACTAAAGACTGCATTAATAAATACAAAATGAGTAAATTACCATATGACTAAATGGCGGCCCATTTTCTAATAAACTATTAAAAACTAAGATTAATATTCTGTGGCCTTTCTACAGACTCCTGCACTGTTTTCTCAAAGGTTTTGCTCAAGTAATTAACATTGGTTAACATCAAGGAAAATAGCTTTGAGTTAATGGAGTAGAGGTTCTGTTTTAGACATAATCGGCTAACTGCATTTGTTTAACAAAGTGGTTTCTCCCTCTCCAGCTTTTGCACATTCTAATTTACATACAGCAAATGTAAAATCCACCTTAGTATGGCACAATTGAGCAGTATTCAATTTTTTATAAATGTTGTTGCTTTAAATATATTAAGGATTTTAGAGTGTCAACCTGATGCAGTTTGGTTAATGCAGCTGGAAATAAGTTTCATCGCTACTTGCGAGCAACCCAATTTTAAATAATTGAGAATTACTTTAAAAACCATGGGACCATTCAGTTATATTGTTGTACAGTAATCAGTTTCTTGTAAATAAAAACATTTTCCTATGGTTTTAAAACTTGTTTGTTAGTGCCCTCCCATCCAAAAGAATTAGCTTAATTTTAATAGCCACCTCAAAAGCCTGCAACGGTGATAATGCAATCTGGGATGTGATCAATTTTGTGGGTTATGCCAGTTTCTAGTGGAATATTTTTTAAACAACATGAAAAACAAATTCAATTTGTGCAGGACGAAATTTGCACTTGAAATTTCACATTTTTTTGTGCTGGTGTGGCAAATTTAAAATGAAAATTCCAGGCCAATTAATCCATTAGCCTGAAGAGGAGGAATTAATAAGCATAAATATAGTCATTAACCATGGGTTCCAGATTAATTTGGTATTTCTTTTGATACCAACCAAGTAAACGAACTCAAACTAACTTAGGGACAAATTAAAAGGGGCAGCTCCCCAAAAGGAAGGGGGAACAGCCCGAACCAAAAACAAAGTCGAAAGGAAACTTAAAACATCAAACCAAAAGGTGATTATCGGGGTCGATAATACACCCCAGCCCCTGCGGCGCCCAGTGGTCGTGGAAGGCGTCAACCGCGCCCGTGGACACCGCATGCTCCCTCTCCAGAGACACCTGGCCGCGAATGTAGCCGCGGTAGAGGGGCAGACAGTCGGGATGGACGGCCCCGTCGATCGCCCGCTGCCTGGACCTATTGATGGCGTGTCTCGCCAGGCCCAGGAGCAGGTTCATGAGGAGGTCGGCATCCCGACCCGCCCCTCTCCACACCAGATGCCCGTAGATCAGGAGCGTGGGACTGAAGTGCAAACAAAACATCAGTAAAAGGTGTTTGAGGAAACCAAAAAGGGTGTGCAATCTAAAACACAGAACGTAGACATGGTCCACGGATTCCACGAGGCCACAGAAAGGGCAGTCTCGGGAGCCCGTGTACCGGAAAAACCTACAGTTGTACGGCCCTGCTGCGTGCAGCACCCTCCACCCCAGGTCCCCAAGATAATTGGGGGAGATCCCTCCGTAGAGGGACCTCCACTGGGGATCCAGATTAATTTGGTACAACTTAAAACAGCTTTTAAACAACACTGGGCTAAATAACACACCAATCCAGTTTCCCAACAAATCATTTAGCATTTAAAGCAAATATTTTCACAAAAGAAATGTAATGGTAGAAGCAAATACTCAATTTTACAGTCATTTGTAGCTGTTTAATGTTTAGCATGCCAAGATGCCTTAAAAAAGGCAGCTGCTGACTATTTCAATATATTATGGATCGTAAGAAATAGTAGATGTAGGCCGTTCAGCCTATTAAGCTACTCATTAAAGTAATGGTTGATCCGATTGTAGCTTCAACTCCATTTTCCTTCCTGATCCCGTAATCTATCTAACTCAGCCTTATTCAGCGGCCGAGCCACCACCACTCTCTGGGGAACAGAATTCCAAAAACTAACAATCCTCAGAAAATAAATTCCTCCTCATCTCCATTTTTCAAACCGTGCATCCAGTTCTCTCCTTCCAGCATCTACTATGTCAAGCCCCCAAGGAACTTGTATTTCAATTTCATCTCTCGTTGTTCTAATCTCCAAGTCAAATCTGCTGAACTTTTTCTCAAAAGACAACCCTTTCATCCCAGGAATCAGCCGAGTGAACCTCCTTTGAACAGCTTTCAACACGTGTACATTCCTCAAGTAAGGGGATGACAACGGTACACAGTACGCCAACATTCCATTTTCTTCATAATTACATGCTGTACTTGCATGCTAACTTCAATTTTTTCAGTCTCGAATCAGACAATAAACAGAAAAAACGAGGTAAGGGTGGATTTTTAAAATATATTTTTGGGGAATATCATGTTATTCTGTAATGAAGGCCATGTGTGTAAATTATGTAATTAAGATGGGGCAAGATTAATGGAGACAGATTATCAGGGAGAATTGGGAGATGAAAGGAATAGAGATGTTAAATGCATACATTTGTATTGAAGCTAGGGTCAAGTTGATTTATAAGTGAATAAGTTTAGAAAATTGACTGTGGGGCCAAATTCTCCTCCAATTCGATTTTCAAGTTTGCTGACGACACCACCGTAGTGGGTCGGATCTCAAACAACGATGAGACAGAGTATAGGAATGAGATAGAGAATCTGGTGAACTGGTGCAGCAACAATAATCTCTACCTCAATGTCAACAAAATGAAGGAGATTGTCATCAACTTCAGGAAGCGTAAAGGAGAACATGCCCCGTCTACATCAACGGGGACGAAGTAGAAAGGGTCGAGAACTTCAAGTTTTTAGGTGTCCAGATCACCAACAACCTGTCCTGGTCCCCCCCATGCCAACACCATAGTTAAGAATCATAGAAACCCTACAGTGCAGAAAGAAGCCATTCGGCCCATTGAGTCTGCACCGACCACAATCCCACCCAGGCCCTATTCCCATATCCCTACATATTTTACCCGCTAATCCCTCTAACCTACGCATCCTGGGACACTAAGGGACAATTTAGCATGGCCAATTAACCTAACCTGCACATCTTTGGACTGAGAGGGGAAACCAGAGTACCCGGAGGAAACCCACGTAGACACGGGGAGAATGTGCAAACTCCACACAGACAGTGACCCAAGCCCGGAATCGAACCCAGGTCCCTGGAGCTGTGAAGCAGCAGTGCTAACCACTGTGCTACCGTACTGCCCGGTACCGTGGAAAGCCCACCAATGCCTCTACGTTCTCAGAAGACTAAGGAAATTTGGAATGTCAGCTACGGCTCTCACCAACTTTTACAGATGCACCATAGAAAGCATTCTTTCTGGTTGTGTCACAGCTTGATATGGCTCCTGCTCTGCCCAAGACCACAAGGAACTACAAAAGGTCGTGAATGGAGTCCAATCCATCACTCAAACCAGCCTCCCATCCATTGACTCTGTCTAGGCAAAGCAGCCAGCATAATTAAGGACACCACGCACCCCAGACACTCTCTCTTCCACCTTCTTCCATCGGGGAAAAGATACAAAAGTCTGAGGTCACGTACCAACCAACTCATGAACAGCTTCTTCCCTGCTGCTGTCAGACTTTTGAATGGACTTACCTTGCATTAAGTTGATCCTTCTCTACACCCTAGCTATGAGTGTAGCACTACATTCTGCACTCTCTCGTTTCCTTCTCTATGAACAGTATGCTTTGTCTGTATAGTGTGCAAGAAACAATACTTTATTACTATGTTAATACATGTGACAATAATAAATCAAATCAAGATAGCGAGGGACTTGATTTTTTTTTTCCCAGATGTTACATTTCAAAGGGGAATAAAGGCTTTTGCAAGGGGAAGATTATTCAATTTCATTTGACCCAAAAGGGGATGCAATAGGAAAAACATGAGTTTATATTTTGCAAAAGTTCAAAGAATTGTTGAGAACAACGGAATCAAAGATAGAAGGGAAAAAGGATATTTAAGGTGAGGTATTGAGTTGAATTGAGGTTGGCTGCGTAGAAAAACCCTCCTCGCAAGAGCATTGTGCTGAGAAAAGATGCAAAATTTGAATTAGCTATCCAGTCAAGTCAGAAAAACCTTGGGTTTCAGTAAGCAGTCTTGTTTCTGAAGTTTCTTGGATTTCTACAGCAGAGCAGAAGTGAGTTTGGAGGGTCATGTGTATACTTTTCCTACAAGCACAGCAGCTCGTCTTGGGTAATATTACTGGATTTTATAGTTATACATCTATAAGGGAGTGCTGCCTGAAAAATGTTTACTTGTGCATCTGACCCAAGTAGGCTGTGTGTGTGGATGTTTTGTAAGACTATTTTAATTGTATAACTGCAATTTTACATGCTTATGTTTTATTTTCTTGTTAATAATTTTTTTTTTAATCCCAAAAGTAATACTGGAATTCTATGCTGCTGAGATCAGGAGGTTTCATCTCATTTTTAGAATACAAAAAAAAGGGGTTATGGTCTACAAGTCAAGTTTTCCTCTGGGATTTAGCATACTCAGCAATTAACAAAGACATTTACTAACTTTTATTGGAGTTGGAAGCAGCTTTATCAACTTTCAAGCCGACATAGAAATGAATGACTTTGTAGTAATAAAGTTATTTTCATCAGACGTGTACATATAGTTTTAGTGGAACTTCCAAATTTGAGGACTGATTGAAGGGTCGAATCGACGGTTATAATGCTTAGCTTAATTCATGTTAGGTGCTTACAGGAAAAATGAGAAGAGAATACAGAACTTTGTAAATAGAATACAAAACCCTGTATGTAGCAAGGGTTTTAGAATGTTTACTATTGGACTATTCGATGAATATTTGAACCAATAGCTGCTTGACAGTTCACAGAAGGATGTGGCATAACATAATACTAAATTTCTAAATTACATTGGCGAGTGAAATGTATGACAGTTTAATTAGGTGCAATGTAAATTGAACAATAGAAGTCTGAAAAATTAGAGACTGCCAAGCAAGAAGCTAGCACCACAGTAATAAACACTGATATATCTTAAGTGATTGTGTTTTTAGATACAGACTTAAATTGGAAGTATAAAAATACTACCTGTAATTTGTACTGAATAAATTGCAAAGGGTTAATTTTGACAGACAATTATTGTGATCTTCAAAACTATTATAGATTGCAAAATCCCAAGGTTTTTGTTTCATGATCATATTGCTCTTGACTTTGCAAATACAATGAAACAATGTAGCTGTTAGAAATACATCAAATTGTATCCTATTCAGTCCTCATTATCTTTAGAATGAACTCCAGGCTTAAGAGAGTCAGTGCAGAGCTGCAGTTACTTTGTGGAGATCTACTGTGACTTTACTTTGTTTAATTGAATACATTTATGTACAATGACATCTGGGCCAAATCATAAAAATAACTCAAACCCCATCCATTGTTCCAATAACTGCTATAAGGGGATGATGTTAATGACACTATCTTAGCACCAGTAACAATATCTGGTCATTGACTTAATTCCCTTGGTACTGCAAGAGGATCACTTATGTTTATTTCTAAGTACACAAATAAGGCAACTCACCATCACCTTCTCAAGAGCAATTTGGGATGGGCAACAAATGTTGGCCAAACCAGTAACATCCACATCCCATAAATTTTTTTTTTTAAATGGCTCCGACAGCAAGGTCATCAAAACTATCTTAACAGATGCTAGCTCTATAGTGGATGATGTGTCAACATAAGTTTCACCAGGTCAATCTACAATGCAATCTACTGAAATATTTAATCTAGTTCTTTGACAACATCGCACTATCCTTTTGCATCAAGAACTGAGTTTAAATCTGACAAAAGCTGAAAATATAAAATCCACCATTCTCTGCTCATCAAAAGGATCTGTTTGATGAATTTAAGTTTACTCTTTCCTGGCACCTTTGCCGACAATACCTGTTGTTTTGCTTCTTTCCTCATTATTTTCAAAGCCCCCAAACACTATGTGATAGTGTGTTGCGTGTCCCTCTTTCTATCTAGTTTATAGCACTCACAACACTGTCCTGTGACTTATTTGTTGAGAGCTTTACACATGCCTGGCCAAATAGTGCTCGTTTCTCACTGGTTGCACAAAATATGTCAGTGAAAAGATGACAAACCATTCACCTTAGTGATCACAGGAATCTCTAGTTACAATATTCCCACATTATTTTGGAAGCACAATTCTTCCGAAAACGTGAGAAATTACAACAGGACAAGTAGATACAGTAGTTAAGACATATGAGATACTTGCCTTCATTAGCAGAGGCATGTAGAAATTAAGGGAGGTGATGGAGCTGTATAAAACACTTGGTAGACCATAGCTAGAGTAGTGTGTGCAGTTCTGGTCAGCACACTATAGGATGTGACTGCACTAGGAAGGGTGCAGAGGTTTACCAGCTTGTTGCCTGGGCTGGAGCATTTCAGCAATGAATAGAAGCTACTGGTTAGGCTAGGGTTATTTTCCTTAAGAGCAGAGAGAAGGCTGAGAGGGGACCTAATTGAGGTGTGCAAAATTATGAGGGACATAGAGAGGGTAGATAGGAAGGAACTTTTTCCCTTAGTAGAGGGATCAATAACTAGGGGGGGCATGGATTTAAGTTAAGAGGCAGGATATTTAGAGGGGATTTGAAGAAAAGCTTTTTCACTCAGAGGGTGGTAGGAATCTGAGACTCTCTGTTTGAAAGGAAGCTCAACATTTAAGAAGCATTCAGATGAGCACCATTGCATATAAGGCAAAGGGCCAAGTGCTGAAGAATAGGATAAGTGCTTGATGGCTGGCACAGACACAATGAACCAAAGGGTGGCACAGTGGTTAGCACTGCTGCCTCACAGCATGAGGGACCCGGGTTCAATTCCAGCCTCAGGTGACAGTCGGTTTGGAGTTTGCATGCTCTCCCAGTGTCTGCGTGGGTTTCCTCCGGGTGCTCTGGTTTCCTCCCACAGTCCAAAGATGTGCAGGTTTGGTGGCTTGGCCATGCTAAATTGCCCCTTAGTATCAGGCAGATTAAGCAGGGTAAATATGTGGGATTATGGGGAAAGGGGGGGGGGGCATTGTTGTTGGTGCAGGTTCAATGAATCAAATGGCCTTTCTTCTGCACTGGAGGGATTCTATGACCTCTCTCTATGCTGCAAAACTCAGATTCAATAAAGAATCATTTGTTTCAAAGCCAACCAGCTCTGTTCAAATGGAACTTAGAGAAAATGCTGGAAAATTTCAGCAGGTATGGAGAGAAAAGAGCTGACGTTTCGAGTCCAGATAACCAAACGGTCATCTGGACTCCAAACGTCAGTTCTTTTCTCTCCATACAAATGCTGCCAGACCTGCTGAGATTTTACAGCATTTTCTCTGTTGGTTCCAGATTCCAGCATCCGCAGTAAGTTGCTTTTATCCTCTGTTCAAATGGAAGCGTTACCTGCGGAGAATATGTCCATGGCTGGCTTCAGTTCCCCCCTCGTCCTCTGGTTGTTGTGAGTCAGGTCCACCAGTGGGGTGGTCGGGTCTCTGGCCGCTTCCAGCTCGGTGCTGAACATGGTCCCGTCCACAAAGCGCTCGGGGGCGATGTAGCAGGTCCTCCTCCTGGAGGTGTCGAAGAAGTAGTTGAAGTCGGCCGGGTTGTCCTCGGGCAGGTAGGTGGGCTTGAAGCTGGCGAAGTCGGTGAGCAGCAGCCAGTTCCAGCTGGTGACCATGACATTCTCGGTCTTGATGTCGCCGTGGCGGACGCCGGCCCGGTGGGCCTGCTCGAGGGCGGTGAGCAGCTGGAAGGCCAGCCAGCGCTTCTCGGCGTTGCCGAGGAAGGGCCGGGTGCTGATGCGGTCGTAGAGGTTGTCGCGGGCGTACTGGCGGAAGAGCAGCGCGGCCCGCTCGCTGAAGCTGGCCCGCTGGAAGGGCGCGCAGTTGGGCGCGCCCTGCAGCCGCTGCCGCAGCTCCTCCAGCTCCTGCTTGTAGGCGGCGAGCGGCAGCGAGGGGTCCTGCACGGCGAACACCTTGACCACCGCCAGGCCCTCGCGGTGCTTGGCGCGGGCCACCTTGAAGAAGCGGGTGCTGCCCAGGCTCTTGTCATACTCGAACTCGTGGATGTCGGAGAAGTAGCTGTCCACCGAGAGGATCTGAGAGGGAGCGATGCCAGCCAGCTGGTTACCCATGGCAACGGCGGGGGAGGGAGGCTCGCGCGAGGGCAGGCGGCCGTTTAACGGCTTTAACGGTCACGCGTTCCAATCAAAGCCAGTCAGCACTGGCTCTCTTCCAGCTGCTTTCATTACCAGCACCTTCGGTCTGTGTCCTTTCCCCACTCCCAAAATACACTTTCTTTTTAACTAGTTATTTCGGACTTAAACGAGTCCAATTCGTCTTTTCAAAAACAAAAAAAATTATTTCAACTTCGGCCGATCCAGAGTTGTCCCCACCCGAAATAAAACACAAGCGTTTGGACGCCGCGACGACCAGGAATCGCGTCAAGCCGATGGCAATACGTTTATCTTGACGAATTGGTGACGGGATGACTTTTCCGGCGGCTTCCTCTCCCCTGCGCTGAACCCCGAAGGGAAATGGCGGCGGTTAGGCGAGCAGGGTAAGGAGTGTTTTAGTTGCTATGTGTGTGCGTGTGCTTAATCCTTCCCGCCCCCGGGTAGGAACTGAGTGCAGGGACCCGGGGTGGGGCGGACGAGAATCCCGGGCGGAGGGACAGATGGAGGCTGAGTTGGCGCTGCAGTGCGGATTGGGTTGTGATTGCCAATTCAGCGAAAGGCAAAATACCGCGGATGCTGGAATCTAAAACAAAATCAGAAAATGCTGGAAAATCTCGGCAGGTCTGATAGGATCTGTGGAGAGAGAATAGAATTATTCATCATTATCATTATTTTGTAAATTGAGTTTGTGTCTTTATATGCCCTGTTTGTAAACTGAAATCCCACTCACCTGATGAAGGAGCAGCGCTCCGAAAGCTAGTGGCTTGTGCTACCAAATAAACCTGTTGGACTTTAACCTGGTATTGTGAGACTTGTTACAGAGAGAATAGAGCCAATGTTTCGAGTCGTTATAATTCCTCATTTCTGAGAAGTTATTTCAGTATCATGCATACGTGCCCTGGTAATGATTGGATATTATAACCATGTGCATGCCGAGAATGTAATGAAGTAATTTACATATGTGTATGTAAACAGACATAGTTGGATAAAGACAAGAGAATAACAATGCGTAACTTTAAGTTTATTTATTAGTGTCACAAGTGGGCTTACATTAACACTGCTATGAGGTTACTGTGAAAATCCCCTGGCCACCTATTTGGGTACACCGAGGGAGAATTTAGCATGGCTAATGCACCTAACCAGTATGTCTTTTGGACTGTGGGAGGAAACCGGGGCACCGGGTGGAAACCCATGCAGACACCGGGAGAATGTGAAGACTCCACACAGACTGTGTGCTGGGAAGCCGGGAATCGAACCCCGGTCCCTGGTGCTGTGAGGCAGCTGTGCTAACCACTATGCCATCTTGCCAAGTCAGGATGAACCTTCGTCAGAGCTCTGACTCAAAATGTTAGCTCTATTCTCTCTCCGCAGATGCTGTCAGACCTGCTGAAATTTCCCAGCATTTTCTGTTTTTGCTGTTCCCCCGCCTTCGTGTACACTAAACACTGAGTTTTGATTGAGCTTGATAATCATATGTATGAGAAAAAAAATGACCTGATACCCCCATTTATAGTGGGAATAGTGGGAATAGATCCTTGTTTAACCTTGTTTAACCATAGCCAGAAATGAATGCAGAGCTGGTCAAACGACAAAAACTGAAGGGTATGGGGCCCACGGAAGCTTTTCAGACTATGCTTCCATTTGATAATCCCAATTGCTCTTAATTTCTTTTATTCATTTGTGGGACATGGGTGTCGCTGGCTGGCCGGCATTTATTACCCATCCCTAGCTGTCTTTGGAGGGCAGTGAAGATACAACCTTATTGCTGTGGCTGTGAAGTTACATGTAGGCCAGACCAGGTAAGGACAGCAGATTTCCTTCCCTAAAGGACATTAGTGAACCAGATGGGTTTTGCCAACAATCGACAATAGTTTCATGGTCATCAGTAGATTCTTAATTCCAGCATCTGTCCTAGCAGGATTTGAACTCGGATCGATTTGTTTTGATCTATGTGTATTAATTAACTCTTGTTAATAGTGAGGTGCTGTATTCTGTTTAAATGCTGTTTATGTATGATCAAAACTAAATAAAATCTGGTCACACTTTTAAGTCTAATGGAATGATGCGCAGTATGGCTTGGATTTCGCAGTCAGCGGCAAAAGCAAGGGTGCTCGCCACTGACCTCGAAGCTGCCCATGAAGACCAAGCTATCTCTCTGATGTGGAATTCCCCTCTCCCAGTGGCATTTTAAATCTGGCACCAATTTAAAAGAGTGTATGGCATGCAGCATCAATGAAGTCAGCCACCATGTCACTGCTGAGTCACACTGAAATTAAAAGCACTTGGTCTCCTTCACGACAAATTTAAATTTTCAGACAGTGAAATAAATTATTATGATTGGATTTGCTCAGAAACTAAAGAATAAACTTTTTTAAATGTATTTTTATAATTATGGAGAAATTTGTCAATCCCCCCATATAAAACTAGCCTTTTTACATCCAGTTGTCAAGGTTCGTTTTCAGAAACCCTTACGTACTTGATGCAAGAGCAAGACACTGATCTATAAAGGAAACTCAGTCCTTTAATTTTAAGCAAGTACAAGCTTTTTGGAGAATCGCTTTTCTAACTCAGCACAGTGTTATGAGTCTAGCCGAGCGATACTACTCCAACAGCGAGGAAGGTTCCTCCCTTTATACTATTTTTACAGCAATTAGTCACATACACACAGTGTTACTTCACCCAAATCACGTGCAAGAGTAAAATACAAAGACAGTATGAGAAAAACCATAAATATGTCAAAAGCCCACCCCCAGTTACCATCAAAACTACACGTCCACCATTGTTCAAGTGTGAGATAGCAACCATTTCCCATATATCTTGGGACGCTTGCTATCTCCCTCAAACAAGGACACATTAGCAGAGTCCAGTCTAGACCGGTCTGTTCGAGCAGGAGTTTATCTACAAGGTCAGGAGCAGTTCAGAATAGGGAATATGTGCTGATTGTTCACAAATTGTTCAACACAGCAAGATGTAGTTAAGGTTTTCAAATGGCCAAGATCATAGGAAATTAATGGGATGTTAACCCCTTAACATCTCATTCCCTCCTTTTATCATTCCATGATAACACTAACCTCTTTCGAGGGGAACTTGTGCTCTATGATATGCTAGGCATTGGCAAACACCCTTCAATAAGCCTAGCAGTAAGCAAACTACCAGGATAATGACTCCCAGGTGCATCAGCATCCCTCCCCAGTCTCCAAAGAGGTTACTAAAAGGCCATCAGCTAGGAGGATTGTAGTTCTTAAAGTTTTGTCCTTCAGCCCTAATTTTGTCAGTGGTCTTTTTAATATGCTCAGCTAAATCAGTGATATTATCGGAGGAGTCTGGAATGTATGTACAGCACTCGGAGCCTATTAGGGCACAGGTGGCTCCTGTTGTGGCCGACAAGAAATCTAAAGCCATTCGATTTTGGAGTGCCACCGTCCGTATAGCTACGACTTCAGCTGAAACTTCGGAGATAGTGGTCTCACATCCTCTAATCCATCCGCAGTATCATTAGCTATTTTCTCAAGAGCTGATGCCATATTGATCAGTTCTCGAGCTGCTATGGCGGTCCCATAGGAAGGGAAGGCTATCATTCAAAACAGTTGAGCTTCAGTGATGGCCCGTTTAGATCTTAACAGATGTATCTTGGGGTGGAGATGCAGGGAGTTAAAATGCCGGACATAAGGGACTACATAGGCCAAATAACAAGATCCGGACCAGTCCCAGGGAAGCCAAGGATAGGCGTTATCTCCACAGACAAAATAGGTGCCGTTGTATGCTATCATCTCGTCGGATTGGCTGGGAAACTGTTGTTATTGGGGCATGTGATTTTTCTCCCTTCTCAACCCCAACCTTCACATTCCTTTGATTCCAGCTGAAGGCATTCTGTATGAACATCCCAGTTTGTGTAGTGGAACAAGAAACCTTTTCTTTCCGACTGGGATAGGTATTATTAAACTGCTGGATGCAGTAGCTACGGCCAACGGGTATGGTTCCATTTCTTATCAGGCAGATAGATCCTCTTTGTTGATTTTTTCAACCAAGTGGGGTGGGGAGTCTGATCTATCGTAGTTGGGTTGGTAATGGTTCTTAAAATAATTCGTTATATTACACCTCTCTGCAAGTTGAGCAATATTTTTGCCCGAAGGTATCCATAGAGGGGCATCCTGTCCGTTAACCTTTATGAAGCCTATAGGATTGAACACTGCCCTCATTCCGTTTTTAGTCCCGTTTTGATGCAAAATCCACTCTACCATTTCCTGGGGATCGAAAGGAATAGGGAACATAGGGATCCCATCTTTAGCCTGTGGTGGTACGTGTGTACAAACCCAACACTTGCTTACATTGAACTTTACAGCATACTCATAAGACATAGACAAAAAGGTATTAACGTGAGACAGTTTATCACTTAGTCCATTTTCCCGGCTTGTTTCCCGTTGATCCGATTGTCCAGGTGCCGGGAAAATAGCCGAAAGGCTGAAGATGATGAGAATAAACTTCATAGTTGATCAGTGGATACCGGCGTCCACATTTTGCAGTCCATGAAGTGGGTCCAACGAGACTGTCCGAGAACCTTGATTGCAGTTGGAGTCTGCAGGAGAACCTGGAACGGACCCTTCCAGCGCAGTCCCAGTTTGGGTCGGTCCCAATTCCTTACCAGCATGAGGTCTCCTATCTGTGGTCCAGGGAAATAGTCCTGTGGGTCAGAATCTTGATCCGGTGACCGTGGAGTTGATCCAAAGGCGCACTGTACCTGTGAATGTAGAAACTTTAAAGACGATGTTAGCTGTCGGAAGTACTTCTGCATTTCATCACCCGTAATGTGTAAGTCTATCTGGGTGGGCGGGCTTGTATTTGCATCCCAGGGTGTTCAACTGGGTCGGCCATAATTATCTCTGCCGCCGAGAGTCCAGTAGTAGAGTGAGGCGTTATTCTCATGTGGTACAGAGCTAGGGGCAAAACCTTTAACCAGTTAAGGCTGGTTTCAGATGTTAACTTAGTCAATTTAGCTTTAAGAGTTCCGTTAGCTCTTTCCACTATTCCTGCTGCCTGGGAGTGGTAGGCACAATGGAATTGTTGTTGGATGTGTAACGCATCACACAATTCCTTATTGACTTTTCCTACAAAGTGGGGGCCATTATCTGAACTAATTTGTCGAGGCACCCCAAACCTTGGTATTACTTCAGTTAGCAACAATTTTACTACCGTCGAGGCCTTGTTGTTTGTCGTTGGGAAAGCCTCTATCCATCTACTAAATACATCAACAATCACAAGACAATACTTTTATAGCAATGTACACGCAGCAATTCAATAAAATCTAGCTGAATACATTCAAACGGTTCACCTGGCAAGGGTGTTCTTCCTGGTGAGCATCTCACCCCCTTGACCAACATTGTTTTGCTGACATGTCAAACATGATGCTATACGAGACTGGGCTGCCTCAGCTAGTCGGGGGTGCCACCAGGTACGGAGCATAATACCACTCATTCCCTCCTTGCCAAGGTGGTATCAGAATGAAGACGATCAATAAGCAAAGGCAACAAAGCATCAGATATACACACTTGGCCAATTGGAGTAACCCAAAGGCCTGATGACGCAGAATGCGAACATTCATGCGCCTTCCAAATGTCCTTTCAAGAGGTAGGAGCATCCCCCTGTAAGCGCTGAACAGTAACAATATCTGGCATGCCCGTCGTGTTCGAAGAAGGCGAGCGATTTATCGCCTGCTTGCTCATAGAGGACACAATAAAAGTTTGATCTGCAGCAACTTGATCAGCCCGAGTGTTGCCCTGAGTAACTGCAGAGTTATCGGAGGCATGGGCAGCGCATTTGATAATAGCCAATTATTTAGGGAGGAGTATTGCTTGGAGAAGGTTTTGGGCATACAAAGAATTCTGGATGGGCATGCCCGAGGACGTTAAAAGCCCACACTGAGACCATAGTTGGCCGAAGTCGTGGGAGACGCCAAAGGCATACCGAGAGTCGGTGTAAATATTTGCCGACTTTCCTGAGGCTAGAATGCAAGCACAGGTGAGGGCAAAAGGTTCTGCTTTCTGAGCAGACACTGGTGGGTCAAACGCCACCGATTCTAATGTGGAGGTGGCATCGACAATTGCGTATCCGGAGAGGGGGGTACCCAAGGGAGACATAGATGAGCTGCCGTCAACAAACAAGATAAGGTCCGAAGAAGGGAGTGGGACGTCAGTAAGGTCTGGGCGGGGAGAGGTTAAAAATTGGTTCCTTAGTAAGCAGTCATGTGGGGGTTCTAAGAACTCATCTGGAGGGGCACTCAAAAATGTGGCTGGGTTAATCATAGAAATCATAGAAACCCTACAGTGCAGAAGGAGGCCATTCGGCCCATCGAGTCTGCACCGACCACAATCCCACCCACGCCCTGCCCCCACATATTTACCCACTAATCCCTCTAACCTGCGCATCTCAGGACTCTAAGGGGCAATTTTTAACCTGGCCAATCAACCTAACCCGCACATCTTTGGACTGTGGGAGGAAACCGGAGCACCGGAGGAAACCCACGCAGACACGAGGAGAATGTGCAAACTCCACACACAGAATGTGCAAACTCCACACAGGATCTAATAGTAGAGCAGAAGGAGAACGTCAAGAGGGGATTGTTGAGGAATGCTACTTCATAGCGGCTTAGATGTGCCTGGGTAAGGTGTTGAGTCTGGTGGGAGGTGAGGAGGGCTACAATGGCATGTGAGGTATAGATTGTAAGGGGTTGATGGAGAGTAATGTTGGAGGCAGCAGTGGCCAAAGAGTAAATTGCAGGGAGAATCTGAGAACAAGGGGGTAGTCCCAGAGCTACAGGGTCCAGGCGGGTAGAGTAGTAGGCAACCGGTCGTTTGCAATCACCATGAGTCTGTGTCAGGACTCCAGTAGCACATTCATCCAAAACATTAACAAATAGCTGGAAAGGTCTGTCATATAAAGGTCTTCCCAAAGCCGGGACTGCAGCAAGGGCTGCTTTTAAATCTGTAAAGGCTGACTTTTGTTCTTTAGAGAGGGTGAAGGTTTTTGGGGCTTTACAAGAAGCCAAAGGGGTCAGTTAGTTTAGTGAGTAAAGTTACATTAGGCAGCCATTGTCGGCAATAATTAACCAACCCTAAAAAGGCCCTCATTTGTTTGGGGGTAGTGGGCAAGGGGGTCATAAGGATAGGTGAAATGCGTTCAGGGGTGAACATTCACTCTGAGGCGCTGAGTAGAATTCCTAGGAATTGTACCTGCTGTTGGGTACGCTTAACCTTTGCAGCGGGCACAACATATCCCCAAGAGTGGAGAGCATTCAAAAGTCGGTTAGTATCTGCAATATTAGCAGATTCTGATGGACTTGCTAAAAGCAGATCGTCAACGTATTGGATGACTGTGGAGCCATCCAAGAGTTGGAGGTCTTGGAGCTGGTGGTGCAAGACCTGGGAGAATAGGGTAGGCGAGTGAACAAACCCTTGAGGGAGACGAGTCCAGTTATACTGCTGGCCCTTAAAAGTAAAGGCAAACAGATCCTGAGACTCCTTATCTAAGGGAATAGCAAAGAATGCTTGTTGCAAATCAACAAGGGTAAAGACACATGCATCCGAAGGGATGTTACTTAGGATAGTGGCAGGATTAGGGACAATCGGATGTAAAGGTTGGACTACCTTATTTATCTGTCTGAGGTCCTGGACCAGTCTCCATTCCTGTCGGCCGGGTTTAGGGACGGGCAGAATAGGAGTATTACAAGGTGATTGGCAAGGGACTAATATGCCTTGTCGGAGGAACGAATCTATCAAGGAAGTTATTCCTTCCACTGCCTCAGGTTTGAGGGGGTACTGAGATATCGAGGGTAAAGGTGCTCCCGGGATGACCTGTATTTTTATGGGGGTGATCGGAGTACATCCCACCTCATGTTTGGAAGCAGACCACAGGTCTGGAGAGGGCTTCTCAGAGGGGCTATGGTGAGGGTGGTGGTGACGTATCGGCCCAAACACAATAAAAGGGTTGCAATAGTATGTTATGAGACCATCAGGCAGCTGCTGTGAAAAACCTGTCGCATTAAGGTCTGACTGCTGGATCAAGCAGTGTGCCAAAAATCCCAAGGATTTGGCCTTATAACCCATATTTACAGTCAGAGTGAGGTGAGGGGACACAAGACCCGATTGGTGCCATAGGTGGGGCGGCACCTTCACCAGAAACGCTGATCCTTCCTTTCCTTCAATAAACCCAATAACAGTGACAGATAAACATGATCCTAAATAAGGGGCATAGATAGTGGCCAATTCCAAGGAGGCGCCTGTAGGGTCATAACACAGGGTAACATGAGGGCTAGGGATCTGTGGGGGGGGGGGGTGAAATCTCGAGGAGATAGGTCAATTGTCCACCATTGTGGGGATTGGTGAACCCAAAACTGTTGTTTAACTGGTTCGCTCCTGACACTGATGCCCTCGTTGAGGCAGAGGATTTCAATCTGAAGGGGGCACAGCACATCCCTCCCAGCTAAGTTAACTCCTAATTCTGGGGTTTGGGCGAATGGGACAACACAGGTCTGGGGGCCGAACTCCACTGTTAGAGGGTCTGTCAAGAAGTGGGCGCATTCCTGCCCCGTGAAGCTGCTAAGGTTCACTGAGACAGGTGAAAGTTGGAATCCATGTTGTCGCTTACAGGAGGCATCCATTGTCAACGTGGTGGCTCCCGTGTCGATCATAAAAGGAATAATCTGACCCTGGACCACCAAGTCAATCATGGGCTCATCCCCAGGATCTCTTGTCAAGACTGCTAAAATAAGGGAGGAGGACAGTCATCCTTAAAACGGATTTGCCGTGGAGAATGTCTGTCTCCCTCCTCGAGGTCCCCCGTGGGACTGGTTGTGGGGACAGTCTCGGCGCCAATGATCATGGGCCCCACAAAAGAAAGAAGTTTGATTCGTCTGGAGTGGTCCCTGCCTACCGGCAGAGGGGGTACCTGCCCTGGGTACGGTGGTCGTGGCGCATATGGTGGTCCATAATAGGGTGTAGTCGGGCCATTTGGGTGGGTCACATATCCATGGCCTTGTGAATCCACCCAACCAGGGGCACAAAACTGGGGTTCCATTTGGTACCCCGTGGAATCGGGTTTGCAGGAAGGTGGGGGGCGTGGTGGTCTTTGAACCAGTTCTTGTTTTACCTTGGTGGGTTTAGACTCCTTAGCAGTGTTCCAGTAATACATTAAGGCCCTTCTCATCTGGGGGCGAGTATTATCTGGCCAATCCATATTATTAGTACGGATGGCAGTGGCCACAGCCTCAGGTATGGATTGCAGCAAAAGAGCATTGAACTGGGGTGAGGGGCTCCCTGCAATGTAAGCAGTATCCCCAGAAGCGATCCCAGAAATCCGAACCATCCTCTCCTGCTTTAGGCCTACATTCTAACACTTTGGTGACATCTACTGGTTGTTGTAATGTTCGCTGGAGTGCATTTCTAATGGCTGTTATCTGCTGCTGAGGCTGACCAACGGCAACTGAAAAGGCCGCCCAGTCCTGGGGCGCTGGTTGACTTAAGTGGCCTTTCCATCTGGTACACTCACTGGGAGTAAGGGCCATACAGCACAAACTAAAAAGATCTTGAGGGGTGGCCTGAAACATTTGGATGGTGCCCATGATATGATCTATAAAATCTTCTGGATTGGTTTTTCGGTTAGGGGCTCGTGACATGATCAGACACATTTCCTGTGGTTTCCAAGGGGTATAGACCTGCATAGTATTTTGACCACCCTCCCCTGGATTTGGATTAGGGACCGTGCGGTTGGGGAATTGGCAGTAACACCTTTTGTGGGGGCCCTTTCCTGTAATCCTCTTTCGGTGGCGGGGAGGGCTAGGGGAACCTTCATCCATTTGTATCGCTCTCACTCTCTTCTTCCTCCTCTTTCTGTGAATCTGGACTATCGTAATCCTCACTGCTCTCAGAGTCACTCGGGAAAGTCACTTGAGGTTTTTTCTGGTTTCCCCTATGGGTTTTAAAAGGATCCTGTCCCTCTCTCCCTGGTCTACTGACAGCCTGTTTCTTTCCCTTCTTATCTTTGGATCTAGTTCTCCAGGCTATTGGACTAGTATATGTTTCCGGGGCAGGGTCTTCATTGGGAGGACGGCTTTCGGGTTCAACAGGGGGCTGTTGCGATGTGGATACAGGTGGGGTCGGAGTCGGCACGGTAGAGGTCTGCGTCTGAGCAAGGGCAATGGTCTGAGGGGAATAGGGTGGCGGAAGTGGGGGCAAATCTGGCTGTCGAGTCTTAATATCTTGGGTTGGGAGTTGAGGCTGAGGTTAAGGCTGGAGTAGAGGTTGAGTTGGTAAAGGTGGATACAACAGTTGGGGTGGTGGTCCTAGCGGGGCACTGGGTCGATTCAGCCAATCCTCCTCCTCCTCCTCCTGTTCATCCGTATCGGTATTTTGGAACAACATTTGCATGCCCCATATGTCAGGAGGTACCTCCAATTTTTTATCTTTCCTTTGTTTGGCTTGTCTTTCTAATCCTTTTTCTCGGTCTCGTCTTTCCCTTTCCAGCCTTTCTTGTTTAACCCTTTCCCTTTCATTCATTTCATGATCCTCACACTGCAACTTCAAAACCTCCCAATTTTTGGGTTTCCCCTCATTATCACATGCGTTAATCCCTCTTCCATGTGCGTTATCCACCCAACTGGCCAACTTTGACTTCTCAGCCCTTTTTCTCCAAGATGATAGGGAGTGGGATAGCTTGATCTTGGTTTCAGATAAAGCTCGGCACAACATCGTGGGCCGAAGGGCCTGTTCTGTGCTGTATTGTTCTATGACATTAAAACTTTCCATTTACTTCCCGCATTACGTTTCCAAATAGCCTCCTCGGCTTTAATACACTTACCCACATCCCAAATTCCCCCTCGTGGCCAATTTTCATTTCCCAGTTTTTTGTTTAAACACACCGATAAACGTCCGAGTAGCTCTTCGTCTTTCGGGTTTTCACGACACATTTTATATAAAGGGGTCCCATCCCCTGACTTATCCAAAGTTTGACCCATTGTTAAGAGACTTTGACCACTTATGCTTCACAATCCGCAGTGCCTTGTTGCCTCTACGCCCACTTCAGTGTCCTGACCTTTGGTCCGAGGCTGCGCTTTTGAGACAGACACCTCCTTTCGATCGGCACAAACAGTCACGTCTCCAACTTCACCTAATTCCCACCCTTTACTTTTTTTTTCTGAAAATAATTTAATAAATATTCCACAAGAACAAACAGGCTTGAACAAATCCTGCTGTCAATCTAATGCAACAACAACCACCTACATTCGACAAGCAACCAGACTACACAAACACACAAATACAAAAACTACACAAATTATTAGGTCAATCTTAGATTTTCTCTAATCAATTTTCCGTTTTGCCAATTAATTTATAATATTTCCCTAGTAATTTGAGAGAACATAGTTCCTTTCTCTCAAAATTCTGTAACACACACTGCACATTCCCTCCCTTTTTAAAAAAAAACAAAGGACAACTTTTTAGGGGACTCGAACCTCAATTGCTACCGACCTAGGGACTCGAACCCCGGCCACCGGGGGACTCAAACCTCCCGGCTTTAATATACCAAAACCCTGGGGCCTCTAACCCCGAACCTTTACGTGGGATCGTGGGGTCGCTAGCCCTGAACTTCCACCTTTACCTGGGGACTCGAACCCCGAACAAGGGGGCCTCTAACCACCCTTTACCTTTACCTGGGGACTCGAACCACCAAGGCAACCGGGGGACTCGAACCTCCCGGTGTAGGACTAATCAGTGTTCAAGGACGCAAGTCGTCTCAGAGTTCTGTCAACACAGAGCCTCGGGGGATGAGGGGTCGACTGAGTAATAGGTTCAGTGAGAGAAACCAAGGTTTTAATCTTACCTTGTGTCTCACGTTACCGACACCCAGGCGATCACTTATTCAGTCCGCCTCAAAGAACAGCTATATATCTTGGAACCCGACTGTCGCAGCGCCAATTGTCAATTAATTGGATTTGCTCAGAAACTAAAGAATAAACTTTTTTAAATGTATTTTTATAATTGTGGAGAAATTTGTCAATCCCCCCCCCCATATAAAACTAGCTTTTCACATCCAGTGAGGCTGCTCAGCAGTAATTTTGAAGTTGTGCATTGTTAAAAAACTCTTCACCTTATTCAACAAGATTTTTTGTCAAACCTTTTCGTCTTGCACTCATCAGGACAATTTGCAAGAACACATGTCAAGGGAAACAACAAATTTATAACTGAGTGCTGATTGGTTAGCAAGTGGACTCTGATAAAGGCGTTGTCATGGAAAATGCACCAGTTGATGGTGTTATCGCTAATTTCTTTTGAACTAACCACAGGAGACTCAGAATAGATTATGATCACTTTATTTTCAAGCATATAGCAGGGAGGGCACTATTTCAGAGGAAGGTCTTTGAGACAGACTCCATCCAGCTGAAGAACCATGCAATGTACATTGTAAGTCACATAGGCAAAGCATTACTTATATACCAACAGTGTCTGCTTTTGGGTGTTACGTTAAACAATTTGCACATAAGAACATAAGAACATAAGAAATAGGAGCAGGAGTAGGCCATCTAACCCCTCGAGCCTGCCCTGCCATTCAATAAGATCATGGCTGATCTGAAGTGGATCAGTTCCACTTACCCGCCTGATCCCTATAACCCCTAATTCCCTTACCGATGTTCACAAAGCAGCGTGTCTACTATCTTAAAAACTATCTGTCTTTCTTATCTCCTTTTGGCTCCTCATAATCTTTTCTATAGAGCTCGTTGCTACGGCTTGGCCTTGCACTGCTAGCTTTGTCTGCTAATTCAAGCCATTTAAGTATTGCAGAAGTCTCCAGGCATTCTAGCTGGTCGTTCACCCACATAAAGTCCAAAGATGTGCAGGTTAGGTGGATTGTCCATGTTAAATTGCCCCTTAATGTCAGGGGAGTAGCTAGGGTAAACACATGGGGTTGTGAGGATAGGGCCTGGGTGGGATTGTGGTCGGTGCAGACTCGGTGGGCCGAATGGCCTCCTTCCGCATTGTAGGATTCCATGATTCTATGGAAGCAGTCTTTGCTTATATCAAGATGTTCTTTTCCCATAATTGTGGAATTTTACTTAAACTTTCTAACAGTTTTACATAGATTCCCTATTCCCTTGCGATGAGACATTTAACCCTTTATAGAGATCCCTTAATAATCCATACTTGCTATTTACCCTAAGAAATTGTTGTAATAAACCATATACATTATTTCCCCCTCACAATGGTGACTGACAGTCCATTTGCCAACCAATCGGCACTTTTTTAATGTAAATGTGTTGTTTCTGCTGACATTGATGTTCTTGCAAATTGTCCTGATGAGTACAAGATGAAAGGCTTCAACAACAAGATGTCTTTTTTCAGCAATATAACTTTTTCAAATATTTTTACAGTGGAACCAACAGCATATGAGTGAAAGCTTTCATCAAATTCTGATTGTAATGTAGATTGTAGTCTGAGGCAACCCGATGGAGGAGCATTAGATAAGTGACAGCGACTTCTGGATTTCTACATCATCCTGAGGATAGCCAAACTCCAAAAGTTGCTCAATTTCAGTGAAACAGTGATGTAGAATGCTGGCAGTATTTACATCAACACAAGAAAGTCCAAGTCTCAAAGTTAATTCAGTGTTGTGAAGTTTATTTTTCTTTGCAGATATAATTGCATGTTATGATGCATTGAGGGGTTGCCTATGAAAAAAGAGACAAATAATCAGTTGCAGGATAAAAAGAAAGCACTCACAATGTTAAAACACCTTTCACCACCTCAGGATCTTCCAAAACATTTTGCAGCTAATTTGTATTGTTAATGTAATCATCATGGAAAACATACAATAAATTTGTGCACAGTATTACAACCACAACGGATTGAGAGTGAAGTCTGTCTTGCTGATCATAAACCTTTTTTATTGCTAAAACATTAAGAGCTATGATCTTAAAAGCATAGAACTCCAGCATTATCTTTAGAATTTTACAAATTAAAAGATTTATTAAAAATAAAAAAACCTGAAGTGCACAAGATAAAAGTTTTACAATTAAAAAAGCCTTACAGAACAGCCCCCAAAAACATGCTTAGTCAAAAGTACACAAATAAACAGCTTTTTTTTTTAGCAACAACCCCTTATAGATTGTAACCATAAAAATGAAGTAAATATTACCCAAGGCAAGGAATTGATGTCACTTAAAGGTACACAGCGTGACTTGTCAGACACTTCCACTCTGATGTGGAATTCCAGAAGGAAGTTCAGAAAGAAATTGTTTCCTAAAATAAAGAATCTCTTGGTTAATGCTGAATGGTTGCCTCCAATTCAAAACTTTCACAACTTCTTAATCCCACACAAGAGCTGACTTTCCTCCACAGCAATTAAACTTAGTTAAACCTTCCTTTCCTTAAAATCTCTTCCCCCTTTCATCTCAGCTTCTATTATACACCTCCTTGAACTCCACTCCAAACATAAAAAATCTTTAATGTTTTCTATTTTGCCTTACATAAATTTTAATGTACCTTTCCTGTTTACCCATGGAAGACATGATGTGGAGATGCCGGCGTTGGACTGGGGTAAACACAGTAAGAAGTCTCACAACACCAGGTTAAAGTCCAACAGGTTTATTTGGTAGCAAAAGCCACTAGCTTTCGGAGCGCTGCCCCTTTGTCAGGTGAGTGGGAGTTCTGTTCACAAACAGGGCATATAAAGACACAAATTCAATTTACAAAATAATGGTTGGAATGCGAGTCTTTACAGGTAATCAAGTCTTAAAGGTACAGACAATGTGAGTGGAGAGAGCGTTAAGCACAGGTTAAAGACAGGTTCCGCTGCAGGAAAGGATGTCCCGAGGCATGGTACATTGGGGAGACCATGCAGACGCTACGACAATGGATGAATGAACACCGCTGGACAATCACTAGGCAAGACCGTTCTCTTCCTGTTGGGGAACACTTCAGCGGTCACGGGCATTCGGCCTCTGATCTTCGGGTAAGCGTTCTCCAAGGTGGCCTTCACGACACACGACAACGCAGAGTCACTGAGCAGAGACTGATAGCCAAGTTCCACACACATAAGGACGGCCTCAACCGGGATCTTGGGTCATGTTACACGATCTGTAATCCCCACGACTTGTCTGGGCTTGCAAAATCTCACTGGCTGTCCTGTCTGGAGACAATACACATCTCTTTAACCTGTGCTTAACGCTCTCTCCACTCGCATTGTCTGTACCTTTAAGACTTGATTACCTGTAAAGACTCGCATTCCAACATTATTTTGTAAATTGAGTTTGTGTCTTTATATGCCCTGTTTGTGAACAGAACTCCCACTCACCTGATGAAGGGGCAGCGCTCCGAAAGCTAGTGGCTTTTGCTACCAAATAAACCTGTTGGACTTTAACCTGGTGTTGTGAGACTTCTTACTGTGTTTACCCATGGAAGATGCAGAAGTTTTTCGTCACCTCTGAATTCCCTTTTGAAAGTCAATAGCTGAAAAAACAATTTCACCACATATTACACAATCAAATTTTAGAACTACCCTATTTTGTAACTCAAACTCACCATAACCTCGCATTGGAAATGCATCAATCTAACACCTTTAACCTTTCATCTCTTAGACCTCACAGACAACCTGTATCTGGTAACCTCCTGTTTAGTTAACCCTGAATGCACACGCACAGCTTTCTTTATCTAATAGAATACCATCATAAATACAAAACTAAAACATACATCTCATCACAGCAACAAGATCCCACAAACAGCATTGAGATAACTATGAATACCAAATAATGACTGTCTTGTCACTTGAGGGCTAAATATTGGAAACCTGAAAAATACATCTTCGAATCACATCATTGCATCTTTTATAACCATCTGAGAGAACATAGGAATAACAGAAGAGATTAAATCCTGTCACTTTTAGGATACGCTCCATTGTTTTGTGTAGCAAAGAACAAAGAACAATACAGCACAGGAACAGGCCCTTCGGCCCTCCAAGCCCGCGCCGCTCCCCGGTCCAGGATTGAATCCTGAATCCAGGATCCCCGCCCAATTTTCCAGCCTATCTACATACCAATATCCTATCCACCGAGCTGTCCCTCACAGCTACGATGCTTTGTTCATTACAACCTATTAACTCACCCCCACCCCCCCATTCCAGACCATGTGACTACCACTGTGCTAAATGGGCTAAATTTCAAACCGATCTAGCAACTTGAGACAGCATCCGTGAGGTGCGGTGGGCCATCAGCAGCAGAATTGTACTCAACCACAATCTGTAACCTCATGGCCCGGTATATCCCCTATACTACCATTACCACCAAGCCAGGGGTCAACCCTGGTTCAATGTATAGTGCAGGAGGGCATGCAGGAGCAATACCGGACATAACTAAAAATGAAATGTCAACCTGCTGAAGCTAAAACACCAGGCTACATTTATGCCAAAGAGCATAGGCAGCAAGTTATATACAAAAACTAAGCAATTCCACAACCAACAGATCAGATCTAAGCTGTACCGTCCTGCCACATCCAGCTATGAATGGTATTAGACAATTACACAACTCACTGGAGGAAGAGACTTCTCAAATACTCCCATCCTCAATGATGGAGAAGCCCAGCACATCAGTGCAAAAGATAAGACATTCACAACAATCTTCAGCCAGAAGTGATGAGTGTATGATCCAGTTCAGGCCCCTCCAGCAGTTGTCAGTGTCACAGTTGTCAGTCTTCAGCTAATTCGATTCTCACCACATGATATCAAGAAATAGTTGAAGACACTGGATA
This sequence comes from Mustelus asterias, assembly GCF_964213995.1. Lineage (NCBI taxonomy): Eukaryota > Metazoa > Chordata > Chondrichthyes > Carcharhiniformes > Triakidae > Mustelus > Mustelus asterias. The sequence continues at coordinate 143,704,261 of NC_135802.1, read as the reverse complement.
ATGAAAAGGCTATGGGGCCTGACAAGATTCTGGTACTGAAGCCCAATGCTCCAGAACTTGCTGCTCTTGATATATATATATATCATATAAATGATCTGGATATTGGTGTTTGCGGATGACACAAAACTTGCGAGTATCGTAAACTATGAAGAGGGCAATGTAGACCTTCAAAACGACATAGACAAGTTGGTGGAGTGGGCAGATAGATATCCGATGAAATTCAATGTGTAGAAGTGAAGTGATGCATTATGGTAGGAAGGACATGGAGAGACGAAACAAAATAAGGGATAAAATTCTTAAAGGGGCGCAGGAGCAGAGGAATATGGCTGCATATGTACATAGATAATTGAAGGTAGTAGGACAGGTGAACACAACAGTCAAGAAAACACATAGTATTCTGGGCTTTATTACTGAGGAGCATAAAGTACAAGAACAAGGAGGTTATGTTGAACTTATACAAGAAAATAGTTAGACCTCAGCTGGAATTCTGGGCACCACTCTATAGGAAGGGTGTGAACACATTGGAGAAAGTGTAGAAGAGATTTACAAGTTATGAGGATAGACAGTTCTCCTTGGGGAGAAGAAGGCAAGGAGATGTTTAATGGAAATGTTCAGAATTATGTGGAAGCTGAACAGAGTAGAAGAGGAAAAACTATTCCCACTCTTAAAAGGATCAAGAACAAGAGGGCACAGGTTTAAAGTTATTTGCAAAAGGAACAAATGAGAAAATACTTCTTCACATAATTGGTTAGGGTCTGGAATGCACTGCCTCGAAGTGTGGTGGAGGCAGGTTCAATCGAGGCATTGAAGATGGCATTAGATGATTACCGGAATAAAAACAATGCAGGGAATGGCACTTAACCATGGTGCTTGTTTGGCAAGCCAGTTCAGACATGATGGACCAAGTGGCCTCCTTCTGTGCCGTAACAAATTTGTGATTGTGAATGCAACACTGATTCATCAGAATGTTACCAGGGTTCCAAATGTTAGAGTTTGTGGAGAGATTATATAAACAAGGTTTGAATTCCCTGGAATATGGTAGGTTAAGATTGATTAGTTGATTGAATGTTCTGGTATTAAGAAAGATAGGATAAATTGAGAAAAAGCTCTTTGAGTGTTGAAGAATTCTAAGATAAGGAAACATAACATTAAAATCAGATCCCAACCATTTAGGATGGAAGAAACAATTATTCTTGCAAAGGATGGTGGAAGTGAGTAACAGTCTGACAAAAAGCAGTAGAAAATTAGTAAAGCTGAGGTCAGTAGAGTTTTGTTAGCCTCGTGTATTAAGGGATAAGATGGAGTTAGGAAACGGATCAACCATGATCTTATCAAATGGTGAATAAAGCTTGAAGGGCTGAATGGTTTTCTCCTGCCCCTTAATATTTGTTAAATTTGAAAATTAACATGGTGGTGAAGGGTGAATGTCATGAACTCAGGAAGAAGCAGGCTTTGTGAGCCAATGGGCTATTTACACTCCAGTTGTTATGCCATGACAAAATCTTGGTTAAAAGTAGCATATTGAATTTGTCATATTGGATACCTTAATATTCATTCATTGACATGATACCTCTAATGCAGTTGCTTCAAATCACAGATTTTGTTAAATTATCAGAATGACTAAGTCACACCTCCCAGTAACTCCAGGGAAAAAGTACTTTCAGCTAATCACCAATCAGAAATGATCTGGATGAGGCATTCTGGCATTAAGAACAAGACAAGAATGGATATTGATTGATCACCATCTTTCAGATGTTGCCAATAAAATTTGCACTTGTTATTGGGAAGAATTTTGGTCAAGTTCTTCAAATACAACTTTGCATTCCTAAAATTATTTGAAAAATAGCATCTGTTTGTATTGGTTAAAAAAAAATTTATACTTTAAGTGCACTGCAACTGAAGTATTTTTTTTCAAATTTTGATAAATCGATTTTCCCTATCTCTAATTATGTGTCCCTTGTTCTATATTTTTCTTCACAGTGAGCACTTTCCCTTTGTTCTTTTTTCTATGCAGAGTGACAGAAAGAAATAAATGCCATTGAAGTTGAAATCTTCTTTAAATAAGATTTTATTAAAGAATTTTCATTATCATCAATGCTGGAATTATTTACTCAATATATGGCCCTCCTGTAACCATGAGATTTTTCTTTCTCCATTTCCCCAGACACATGCAAAAAGTAATATTAGAACCAAATAATCACATTTATTTTCATAGTAATCTGTGAAATAAAGTATAGTTTTTGCTTGTGTTGATTGATTCAATATTGATTCGCCGACAGTTGTAAGAACTGGGAGAATAACTGATCCATATTCCTTTTTAAATTTGAATATATTTTTAAAATGTACAAGACACCTGATTAAATAACAACAACTGCAATCAAGTCAAGCACATTTATAAATGAAAACAGAATTCCAGGCACCGTTAAGTCAGTCAGCACCTGTGGGGAAAAAAAACAAACCGGTTAATATTTCAGGTGTAGCCTGTTATATATTTTAAGTGATTGCATGGTTGCTTTATGAGCCAGTGACATGATTTGATGGTGATGTTATTGGGGTGCTTCACAAGCTCCTGCCTTAGTTTCATTTTCTACTCTGTACAAGCAACATCTCCTGCAATAAACTTGTTATTTTGAATCTATGTGTGCAAACCACATCTTTTTCTTCTCGTTTAAAACCCACAACCCCTAACATAGTTAGGGCATTACAAAAATAAACTTGGCAATAAATCAGGATGTCATTTCTTTGAGAAATTCCATAAAACATCCTAAGTTTTAAAAATATTGTGGAATATTAGAAGGCTAGGGAAAATCAACAACAGGATTAAAGATTAAAGTGTCAGTGAAGGAAAACCAAGAAAACAAGCGGAGTTCTCCATTTACAAACAACAGTCCACTAGCCTTATCTTAGTAAACGCTATACAGCTAAAATGAGTAATTATCTTGCTTTCCCAGCATCTGAGCCATATTCTCTCCGGACATACTAGCTCCCTGTAAAAAAAAACCCAGACTTTAAACATTCTAAAGAAACTTCAAATATATCAACAGCACAGTATTATCAGAGTAAACTCTGTATGTCCGCTATTTCAACTGTAAAGTTGCAGCTCACTTTCACTTAAAATTTGTTTGTTGTTGTGGCATATTTCTAGTGATAACATGTCTTAGCTTGATTTCTATTAGCCTAAGCGAAATGTACATTTTTATCTGTAAAGTTGTACATTAGTGACAAATTGATCCTGTTAATTGATTTGGGTTTTTTCTGGAAAATAAGGGAAGAGATTGAAAGCATCTGCTTAAAACTTGAATGCAATTATGTGAAATCTCATTTAACTAGGAAGTGCCTGTTGAAGTTCGTCACATCTCTATTTTCTTTCATCTCTCATTTGCCACTGCAAAAAACATTAAACATGGGACTGTTTTGAATAATTTGTTAGGAAATAGTGATAGTTGTGTTATTTGTTTTTTGAGTATTAGAAATAAAGTATAGCTTTCAGTAAGCTTAATTTTGGTTTCTGTATTTGTGTGCTTTGAAAGGGTTAAAACTTCAGATTACTTAAGTTAAAATAATGTGTGAAATAACTCCTCAGAAGCCGGAGTCTCTTCACCAGATTCCCTTTATTTACAAACTCAATTCCACACCTAAGAATGCTTCAGGAACAAGGTCAGAATCCAGAGTGTTAGTAGCTCTGACACTCTTCAATACATATACACACATACACGAGACTCTGATTTGACAGGCAATCATTACCTCAATCAGGAAACCATGCTCCAAGAGGCCAACCTCGTGTGCCTCGTTGACGTCATTATACCTCTCCCTTCTTAGGTCCAAGGAATCTCAGCAGTTCACATCCCTCATGGGTCTCTTGCACCGGATCTGGTTCCTCCAACTCACCATCCAACATGGGTGAGGTGTATGGAACAGCAGTGTGTTTCTTACGTTGTGAGCACTGGAATTCTGGTTCACTCCATTCCTCAGGAGGCAAAGAAATAAGCTGCAATTTCGTCCACATTTCAGACTTTGAAGTCCCAACTACCAACGATGGAGCCAGGAGAGGCCGATCCGGGAGTGTGTTCCTTGGTTCACAGTCCGCTGGGCGTAGTTGGCTCCCTGACATGCTGTGATTTCAAGGCGTGCACCTGATCCAAATGATGTTTCTGGATGGCCTCACCCACATATATTTTGTAGGATACTGGTCCCATCCTAACGTCAACTGTTCCTGGCAGCCATGCAGGACCCTTGACGTAATTATTTTCCAATGGCCTCCAATTGTCTCAGCATCAGCAATGGGCTTCTTGCTGCTATTCCACGAGCCCCCCCCCCCCCCCCCCCCCCCGGTTCGGGAAGATCAAACTCAATCAAGAGCAGAGTCATCTGTACATGAACAATTCTGCAGGTGCTCATCTCGTAGTGGGATGGGGAGGGGGTACAGGGGTGGGTTGTCCTATAATCACATAACCAACTGAAGAGCTTAGTGTCCATTGAAAATGCTGGCTGATTTTTTTTTTAAACCAGCTTTTAAAGTCTGGACTTCTGTCTTCATGAGGCGGTTTGATGATGGATGGTGTGGTGCCATCCTGATATGTTGAATCCCATTCGATTTCATGAACCCAGTGAACGCCTGGCTAGCAAAAGATGTCCTATTGTCAGAGACCAGCACCTCCGGGATCCCATGTGTTGAAGAGAAGGTGTGAAATTTCTCTACCTTTATGATTGCTGAATGCACCCTATAAATATCCAAGCACTTAGAGTGGGTGTCCACCAAGACTAGAAATATCGAGCTCATGGATGAGCCTGCATAATCCACATGCAGCCTAGTCCATGGTCTAACCGGCCATTCCCACGGATATAGGGGAGCTGCTGGTGGCAACTTTTGTCCTTGCTAGCATTGCTGGCACCAACCCACAAGTGCCACTATGTCTGTGTCCATTTCAGCCACCAAACCTAGCTTCATGCCAACATATTCATTTTGGATACTACAGGGTGTCAGTGATGTAGTTCAGCCAGCATGGGATGGCGGTCCTAACTCAGAAAAACCATTCGTGCCCCCCCATAGCAATATGCCATCTTCTACAGTGAGCTGTTCTCTTCAACTTCAATGTGGGTGAAATTGGGGCAGTACTGGTCTTTCCGCTTCTCCCGTGAGCATTATTGTTCAACTTCTGCGAGGACAGGGTCCTTTTGCATCAAAGGATGTATATTATGTGTGACCACTGGAAGGGTATCCAAATTCATGGTCATTACCATCTCTTCTACTTGTGGTATCATCAGTGGGATGTCTGCTAAAGGAAGTCTTTTCAAGGCATATGTTTGCCATGCGGCCTCCCAGCCGGTGTTCCAACTGATGGTTGTAGGCAGCCAATAATAATGCCCACTGCTAAATACCGGCTGATGCTATTTGGCACTGCTTTATCTTAGTAGCCCCCAGTAGCAAATGGTGAACCATGACAATCACATATCTGCCCATAAAGGTATTGATGGAATTTTTTCACTCCAAATATTACCACTAACCCTTCTTTTTCAATGTGGGCGTACTTTCTTTCTGCTATGGTCAAGGTCCTGGAGGCATATGCTATTGTGTGTTCCTCTCCATTTGGTCATCTATGTGCGAACAACGTCCCGATGCCATATGAAGAAGCACCATAGGTTAGCACCAACTCTTTTCAAGGATCGTAATGTACTAAGACATTCGATGATGACAGCTGTTTCTTTATTCTCTTAAAAGCCAGTCTTGAGGGGCAGTCTATTCCCAACTTTGATCCTTTTTTAGCAGCTAATGTAGCTGAACCAAGATGGATGCTGGGTTTGGTATAAATTTTCCGTAGTACGCCACCAGCCCTAGAAAGGTCCATAACTCCTAGATGGATTTGGGAGCCAGGGCGTCTTTTATCACCCACACCCTGTCCTCCAAAGGATGATTTGTCCATTTTGTAGTCTAGATAGGTCACTTGAGGTAGCAGGAAGATGCATTTCTTCTTTTTTAGGTGCATGCCGGCCCTTGAAAAATGATTTAGGAATTTCCTCCAGATGCCTACATGTTGTTTTTCTAAATCTAGATCTTGAAGACTTAGTTTGCTGTTCCGACTCTGCATAAAGGCAATAAGTACAATTCCTTGCTGGGCAGGATTCTGAAGGGACTGTTGACTGGTCAAAGCTTGCCTTTGCTTTGGGACTGTACTGTGGGTAGACCTGTGTTTGCTTGTATCCGGATTACAAGCTATGTAGTCACCTGCGGTCAAGTGGTGGTCCCCGAACTCAGTCAAACTGGCATGGGTATCCACTTCCACTGGGATACCTTGTGACTCATATGCCCCATTTGCAGCATTTTCCAATGACAAGGCCAGCTGTAGCACCTGTTTGAAGTCCGGGTGGGCTTCAGCCAACAGACATTTTTTGATGGTTACGTTATTTATCCCACATACCAAACGGTCTCTAATCATCTCATTAAGCGTCAACCCAAAATCACATATTTCCACCAGGGGTCTCAAACTTGTTAAGAAACCCATAACAGGCTTCCCCGCCTCCTGGAGTGCCGAGTAAAACCAGTACCTTCTCAGGATCAAAGGTGGCTTAAGGTCATAATGTTCCCTCAATTCCTGAAAGTTTTGGCTTCTGGTGTCTCCTAGAAAGTTAAGCTGTGAATAATGGCAAATGCCAACGGTTCAGAAGCGGTCAGAAGAATTACCTGTTGCTTTTCATCTTCCACAATGTCATTAGCTCTATAAAAAAAAGTAACGCATGTGTTCCACATATTGGGCTCAGTCTTCCACAGCAGAGTCAAAAGAGTCCAATTTCCTAAACCGAGGCATGATGCTTGAAAATGGCTTACCCCGAGCGAAGCCGGCTGTTAGCGAGCAAGTTCCTTAAGGTCGTTCTTTTTCCTCATCACCATTGAAATAACTCCTCAGAGGCCAATGGTCCTTCACCAGATTTATTTTATTTACAAGGTGTGTCGAGCTGCGGTTCCTGAGGGGCCGTGTTAAGGAGCTGGAACTGCAGCTCGAGGATCTTAGGCTGTTAAGGGACAATGAGGTGATAGACAAGAGCTATCATCAGGTGGTCACACCAGGGCCAAGGGTGGAGGCCAAGTGGGTGACGGCCAGGAAGGGTAAAGCTCGGGTGATTGAGAGCACCCTGGTGGATGTGCCCCTACACAACAAGTACTCCTGCCTGAGTACTGCTGGGGGGGCAGCCCGCCTGGGGGAAGCAGCAGTGGCCGTGTCTCCGGAGTGGAGTCCGGCCCTGTAACTCAGGGCTAAGGAAAAGAGGAGGAAGGCAGTGTTAATCGGGGACTCAACAGTAAGGGGGTCGGACAGGCATTTTTGCGGAGGCAGGCGGGAGTCTCGGATGGTGGTCTGCCTCCCTGGGGCCGGGATCCAGGATGTCGCTGATCGAGTCCCAGAGATCCTGAGGTGGGAGGGAGAGGAGCCAGAGGTAGCGGTACATATTGGTACCGCTGATGTGGGAAGGAAGGGGGAAGGGGTCATGAAAAGAGAGTATAGGGAATTAGGGAGACAGCTGAGAAGGAGGAAAGCAAAGGTAGTAATCTCGGGATTGCTGCCTGTGCCACGGGAGGGTGAGGGCAGGAATGGAGTGAGGTGGAGGATGAATGTGTGGCTGAGGGACTGGTGCAGGGGGCAGGGATTCAGGTTCCTGGACCATTGGGACCTCTTTTAGGGCAGGTGTGACCTGTACACAAAAAACGGGTAGCACTTGAATCCCAGGGGGACCAATATCCTGGCGGGAAGGTTGGCTAAGGCTACTGGGAAGAGTTTAAACTGGATAGGATGGGAGGAGGGGATCGAGACGAGGAGACTGGGAGCGAGGAAGTTAGCTCGCAAACAGAGAAGGGTTATAGACAGTGCAAGAGGGAGGATGGATGGGGGATAGAGAAGGGGAGAGCTCAGACCAAAGGATTGAGATGTGTTTACTTTAATGCCAGGAGTATATTGACTAAAGGGGATGAGCTCAGAGCGTGGATCGATGGCTGGAAGTGTGATGTGGTGGACATTACGGAGACTTGGATGTCTCGGGGACAGGACTGGATACTCCAGGTGCCGGGATTCAGATGTTTCAGGAAGGACAGGGAGGGAGGCAAGAGAGGGGGTGGAGTGGCACTGCTGATCAGGGATAGTGTCACAGCTGTAGAGAAGGTGTATGCTGTGGAGGGATTGTCTACAGAGTCTCTGTGGGTGGAAGTTCGGAGTGGGAAGGGGTCGATCACTTTGCTGGGAGTTTTCTATAGGCCGCCCAATAGTAACAGGGAGGTGGAGGAGCAGATAGGGAAACAGATCCTGGAGAGATGCGGTAATGGCAGAGTTGTTGTGATGGGAGACTTTAATTTCCCAAACGTAGATTGGAATATCCCGAGGGTAAGGGGATTGGATGGGGAGGAGTTCGTTAGGTGTGTTCAGGAGGGTTTCCTGACACAGCATGTGGACAAGCCTACAAGAGGAGAGGCTGTACTTGATCTGATACTGACCAATGAACCTGGACAGGTGTCAGATCTCTCAGTGGGAGAGCATCTTGGGGATAGCGATCATATGCTTGCATTGGAAAAAGAGAGGATCAGGCAAGCTAGGAAAGCGTTTATATGGAGTAAGGGGAAATATGAAGACATAAGGCAGCAAATTAGAGGAGTGAATTGGAAGGAGGTACTCTTGGGGAAATGTACTGAAGAGAGGTGGCAGTTTTTCAAGGAATGTCTGTCTAGAGTTCTACAGGACAACGTTCCGAGCAGACAGGGAGGAGTTGGTCGGTTAAAGGAACCATGGTGCACGAAAGCTGTGCGGGACCTAGTCGAGAAGAAAAGGAAAGCGTACAAAAGGTTCAGAGAGCTTGGCAAAGATAGGGATCTAGATGAGCATACAGCTTGTAGGAAGGGACTAAAGAAGGAAATTAGGAGAGCCAGAAGGGGTCACGAGAAGGCCTTGGCAGGTAGGATTAAAGAAAACCCTAAGGCGTTCTATAAATATGTGAAGAGTAAAAGGATGAGACGTGAAGGAATAGGGCCCATAAAAGGTGAAGGCGGGAAAATCTGTACAGAACCAGTAGAAATGGCAGAGGTGCTTAATGAGTATTTTGCCTCGGTTTTCACAGAGGAGAAGGACCTGGGTGGATGTACTGCGGGCTTGCGGTGGACTGAAAAGATTGAGTATGTGGAATTTAACAAAGAGGTTATGCTGGAATCTTTGAATGGCATCAAGATAGATAAGTCGCCGTGGGAGGCGAGGGAAGAAATTGCAGAGCCTCTGGCGATGATCTTTGCGTCATCGATGGAGACGGGGGAGGTGCCGGAGGATTGAAGGATTGCGGATGTGGTTCCTATTTTCAAGAAGGGGAATAGGGATAGCCCAGGAAATTACCGACCGGTGAGTCTAACCTCAGTGGTTGGTAAGCTGATGGAGAAGATCCTGAGGGACAGGATTTATGAGCATTTAGAGAGGTTTAGTATGCTCAAGAATACTCAGCATGGCTTTGTCAAAGGCAGATCATGCCTTACGAGCCTGGTGGAGTTCTTCGAAAATGTGACTAAACACATTGACGAAGGGAAAGCTGTAGATGTGGTTTATATGGATTTTAGCAAGGTGTCCGATGAGGTCCCCCATGCAAGGCTTCTAGAAAAAGTGAGAGGGCATGGGATCCAAGGGGCTGCTGCCCTGTGGATCCAGAACTGGCTTGCCCAAAGGAGGCAGAGAGTGGGTATAGATGGATCTTCTTCTAAATGGAGGTCGGTCACCAGTGGTGTGCCCCAGGGATCTGTTCTGGGACCCTTGCTGTTTGTCATTTTCATAAATGACCTGGATGACGAAGTGGAGGGATGGGTTGGTAAGTTTGCCAACGACACGAAGGTTGGTGGGGTTGTGGATAGTCTGGAGGGATGTCAGAAGTTACAGAGGGACATAGATAGGATGCAAGACTGGGCGGAGAAGTGGCAGATGGACTTCAACCCAGATAAATGCGTAGTGGTCCATTTTGGCAGGTCAAATGGGATGAAGGAGTACAATATAAAGGGAAAGACTCTTAGTACTGTAGAGGATCAGAAGGACCTTGGGGTCTGGGTCCATAGGACTCTAAAATCGGCCCCGCAGGTGGAGGAGGTGGTTAAGAAGGCGTATGGTGTGCTGGCCTTTATCAATCGAGGGATTGAGTTTAGGAGTCCGGGGATAATGATACAGCTATATAAGACCCTCGTCAGACCCCACTTGGAGTACTGTGCTCAGTTCTGGTCGCCTCATTACAGGAAGGATGTGGAAAAGATTGAAAGGGTGCAGAGGAGATTTACAAGGATACTGCCTGGATTGAGTGGCATGCCTTAAGAGGATAGGCTGAGGGAGCTTGGTCTTTTCTCCTTGGAGAGACGTAGGATGAGAGGAGACCTAATAGAGGTATACAAGATGTTGAGAGGCATAGATCGGATGGACTCTGAGGCTTTTTCCCAGGGTGGAAATGGCTGCTACGAGAGGACACAGGTTTAAGGTGCTGGGGGGTAGGTAGAGGGGAAATGTTGGGGGAAGTTTTTCACACAGAGGGTGGTGGGCGAGTGGAATCGGCTGCCATCAGTGGTGGTGGAGGCAAACTCAATCGGGTCTTTTAAGAGACTCCTGGATGAGTACATGGGACTTAATAGGATGGAGGGTTATAGGTAGGCCTAAAAGGTAGGGATATGTTCGGCACTACTTGTGGTGCCGAAGGGCCTGTTTTGTGCTGTAGTTTTTCTATGTTTCTACAAACTCATTTCCACTCCTAAGAGTGCTTCAGGTCCAATGTCAGAATCTGGAGTGTGAGTAGCCATGACACTCCTCAATATATTTGCAGATAAAACTCCCTGATTGGGCAGGCAATCATTACCTCAATCAAGGAGCTCATACTTCAAGAGGCCAACCTTGTGTGCCTCACTGAGGCAATTACAGTGTACCTGAATGTCTGTAGGTTGATTTTGATGCCTGCATTGTAATGGAGGCTTTACGATGTTTAAGCAAATACAGGGTTTTTTAAAAAATGCTGTTATTTATTAACCAGAGGCCCACACAGAAAGCAGAAGCACTTGGTTCAGTTGAAAACGGGTAACCCAAGAGTAAGCAGCCCTCACAAAAACCACTATAACAGACGGGATAAAGCACAGGGACAGAAAACTAAACCCAAACTAAAGATCAGGAAGTTCCAGAAACCAGTGAATGTAACAGAAGGGAGTTCAGGGAGGCTGTGAATTCAAATGAACAAAGAACCGGAATCTAGAAAAAAGGTTCTGTTCAGTGAAGTCATTCTGAGCAGTGTAAATGTCAGTCTTGGGTGGCATCTAACACTTGGTTTCAGAGTGTGGTATGTCTGACAATTGGTTTACATTGACTGTGTACTTTCAGAGAACATTACAGTATAAGATAAATTTTGTAACTTGTGTATCCTCACAAATGTGTATATATCTGTAGAGGTAAAGCTGGGGTGAAGAAATAGTGCATTACAGTTCATCTTGTTTAACAAATGCTTTATTCTTTGCTAAATATTTATCGGTCGTCCTGTTACTCAGTTCAAGAGCTGCCATACACAGATCTAAGCAAAATAATAAAAGTTAGGATCGGTGAAGCCAAGTTCCATCCTGGGATCTGACATATCCAGTAGTAACATCAGCCCCGGTCATGACAAGAGCACAGAGCATATGTAGTTTCATTGTGCAAAGTTTGAACATTAAAGAAAACTATAAATTCAGGCTGGTATCCCATATTCTTCAGTTTTCTGTTCAGGCCTCAATGTGTCTGACACTTTCCTTTTAAATCGTGGACTGTGCAAATGCTATGAACAAGGGAGCTAATAAGACTTATCTGAATTTATATTTTTTGACACAGATGGCTTGGGTAAGGAACTTTATTGTTAACTTTCAGTTTTGTTTTTGCTTCAGTATAAGTTTACTTATATTACGTTTATTTTTAGGTTTTAGCCTGGACTTTATAGCTCTGTCAGCACGGATTTTGCCAACATTCAGGGCAATTTGGAGGACACTATGGTAAGCCAAACTATTTTTGCTACATATTCTAATATATTATTAAGATTTATTGAACACAATGGCATCTTTTCTCATGTGTGAGGTCATGTTAGGCCTGTGGAAAGCCAAGGTTTTACCTGTAGAATTTTGAAGTTCAAAAAGTAAAAATTATTATACACAATTTAGGGTAGCATTCTTTTTATTTTCAATGCATTTGGAAATTTGTATCACATTTGTGTAAAAAGACAAATGTAGAAAATTGGTATTAATTGAATTATTTTTCAGTGAGATAATTTGTTACACAATTTGGTGTGGATTTTCAATCCAGGGACAGGAAATGGAAGTTAGGATGTTTCTGGGTGCTGCTGGCTAATCCCTGAGGTAAATAGTTACTGGTTGGTATTTGAAGGGGTTCTCCCTTAATTGGTCTGGAGACATATTTCCCATCCAATTAAGGATGGTGGATTGGCTTTTGATGCCAGAGGCCTTACCAGCTTGAAAGGAGCAGCAGGTTGCAATGCAAGTTAAATAAAAGAGATGTTTTAATCCATGTGGGCTCCCAGCAGTTGGGTCCTTAGTTCAAAGGCACAGCAAGCAATTGGACGTCAAGTGGTATTTGCCCATTATTTCAAGGAGGTTAATTACAAAGGGTCGTGAATGAAACCCAGTCCATCACTCAAATCAGCCTCCCATCCATTGACACTGTCTACATTTCCTGCTGCCTTGGGAAAGCAGCCAGAATAATTGAGGACCCCAAGACCTGGACATACTCTCTTCCACCATCTTCCGTTGGGAAAAAGATACAAAAGTCCGAGATCACGTACCAACTAACTCAAAAACAGCTTCTTCCCTGCTGCCATCAGACTTTTGAGTGGACCTACCTCTCATTAAGTTGATCTTTCTCTACACCCTAGCTATTACTGTAACACTACATTCTCCACTCTCTCCTTTCCTTCTCTATGTACAGTATGCTTTGTCTCTATAGTGCGCAAGAAACCATACTTTTCACAGTATACTAATACATGTGACAATAAATCAAATCAAAAATGAGTAAGGAGGTCTTGCTCCAATTGTGCAGGGTTTTGGTGGAACCACGCCTGTAGTAATATGTAGAGTTTTGGTCTTCAAACCTAACTTGGAGAAGGTGTAATTAAGTTTGATTATATTGATTCTTGGGATGTGAGGGTTCTCTTATGGTGAGCGATTGGGTAGAATGGGCTGATATGCTCTAGAGTTTAGAGATGATCTCACTGAAACATCTAAAATTCTTAATTAGCTTGATACGGTAGTTTCCTTTCTACTTTGTCTTTTGTTTTGAGCGCTTCCCTTTTTGAGGACTGCCTCTTTTGATTTGTCCCTCAGTTAATTTGATTTAGTTTAATTGTTTTGCCAAAACGATTGACAGAATGTTTACCGATTTATCCCTCAATTAATTTATTGGATGTCATAGTCTCAGAGTAAACATTTAGGACTGAGATGAGAAGAAATTTCTTCACTCACGGGTTTGTGAATCCGTGGAATTCTCTATACTTAGAGATTGTGGATGCTCAGTCATTGAGTATATTCCAGTTCGGTTTGATAGATTTTTGAATACTAAAGGAATGACTAGATGTGAGGCTCTGGCAGAAGTTAAAATTAAAGATTAACCATGATCTTAAATGATATGGAGATGCCAGCATTGGACTGGGGTGGGCACAGTAAGAAGCCTCACAACACCAGGTTAAAGTCCGACAGGTTTATTTGGAATCACAAGCTTTCAAACACTGCTCCATTCACCTGATGAAGGAGCAGCACTTCGAAAGCTCGTAATTCCAAATAAACTTTTTGGACTTGAACCTGGTGTTGCGAGACTTCTTACTATGATCTTAAATGGTGGAGGAGGGTCAAGGGCAGCATGGCATATGCCTGTTCTTATTACTTATGTTTTTACATCCTTCAGAGCTTGCAGAATCTGTCGCACTCGGTGTAATGATGTTAGTTTCAGATAATTAAGTGTCGCAAATCCTGATAGATTGGATTTTTCCGTCTGTTTCGATTTCTAACATGGGAGAGTTGTCAGGAGTAAGCTTTAAATGAAAGCTATGATGGGTTGTGGATGCAGTTCTGTATTTAAAATCTAGTAATACATTTCTGATGTATGCATAATTTATGATTACAAGTTGTATATAACTGAGTGCGCTGTAGAATCAAAATGGTCTCGGGTTTTCTACAGTGCAAGCGTGCACTCAGTAGTTGTAAATTTTGTTTTCGCCAGTCCAGGTGCGGCAGTACAGAGAGGAGGCTCATGCACACACAGTTCTCTCTTAGTTTCCAGGCATGTCCTTGTCGCTCCTCCCCTGACATGTGAAAGCACAAACTTCGCACGTAAAGCCATCATCAGCACGACTGAGGGGGGCGGGTTGAAAAATGTCGTCAGATTGCGTCTGAACACTACCACATTGGCTTCTTGACTTTACACTAAGAGGAAGCAGCAAAAAAAATACTGGCAAGAGAGGCTGGCTCGCCAACTCTACTAATGTGATTACAGGGAGAGAAGGAATCTGAGGTTGGACCTGACTAAAGTGAGTGAAAGAGGAGAAAAAAAAGAGATCCGCGGTATTACTTTGTAACAAATCATTCTTTCCTTTGTTACCTCTGTGGGAGACAGAGAAGGGTGGAAGGCTGCTCATTGTCTTCCGAAGGGAAAGCGTAACATTGCTGAACCTAGAGAGGCCACCCTGATCCTATGGGTAGGAGCGACCAGCAATCAGTTTATGGGGGAATCCATAATTTAGCGCAAGTAAAAGTAATACTGATAAATGATATTCGCATTATCCTCTCCAAAATGAATGGAAATCAGAAATGGAATGTTAAGAAAGGGCGGATGAGCAATTTATCTCTTTCTTAAAGGTGTGTAAAACAACTACATGTTCCTTGACTTCAAATTGCTAACAATGAAACCACAATGGCCTCTTCTAAGCCAAACGCTTTATATGTATTTAGCGATAATTGCGGTATTCAATTTTTCCGAGCCTCTGACATGTATTCATTCCAAAGAAATTTTGAACATTTTTGTGGTTCAATCCGAAGACAATAACTACCGCAACGACGCTTTTACATTTATACGTGCCCTTGTTTGTTGGGTAAATATAAACAAACCATACGAACAGCTACAGCCAAATAGTTAATTTTTCAAATAGCTATTTTTTTAATAAATGGAGCAGAGTGTATTACAGTCACCTTTGACTTAATTTGGCTTCTGAAAGACAAAAACGATGTGTTTCTTTTTTCTACATCAGGTTTGAAGTAAGGCGTGTCTGTATTTTTATGAAGCATCGGGAAAGTGGCGAGCCTGTGTTCTGTTCATTAAGTAATTGCAGCTAAATGTGCAGTCCAGAAGCGCCTGACGGCGTGGCTGGGCTATTTCCTGATCTTTGTTTTCTCTCGCTCTTCTAAGTTGGTACCCTGCACTGAAGATGGGTTTCCCCAGACTGGGCTTTCCCTCCGGCTACTAGTTATAGATGCACTTCCTGTTTGAAGTGAGTGGAACAGTACTTTGGGTAATTCTGAAAATGAAGTGTGTGGGTAAATTAGTAGTTTAGTGTGGGAGGTTGTAAATTAAACTGAAAAATGTAAATTGGGACTTTTGGAATCATACAGAAAAAAAAGGTCATTCAGCCTATTGTGCCTGTACGAGTTCCTTGAAAAAGCTAACCTTGAGTCCCACACCCCCATCTGTTTCCTCATACTCCTCCATATTTTTGAAAATGAAGTATTTATACATATTTTTTAGATTTAAATTCTCTTCCCCCACCCACCCTCATTATTGTCATGGTGATAAAGTAACCTGCTGAATCTCTATCAGCAATACATTCATGATTTTATCTAACCTTCCAAGGCACGGTACTGTGTGAGGATTTAGTTTTCTTCTATATCTGAGGATAAATCAATGGCTTGTTCACCCTAAGCTAATCTTAAATTTCATAACATTAGAAAACTAAATTTAGATCGCCTTGAGAGAGCAGTGTGAAAGTCCAAAGGACAAAGCTAACTTTTTAAAAATTTTCTCTAATAATTGACATCAGATATGATATAGACATGTTTCCGTTTGTGTGACTTTTTTCATAAGTCAGTAATGCCCACAACAAGCTTATTACTCCTATAAATACTATAGATATATATTTTGCTATCGTATAATCTTTGCAGCATATCACAATGTTAGTCACTGACTCTCAGTTGGTAGGAGATAAGAGGTGTGCGGATTCCATTTAATCAAAACAATAGAAATAACAGATTTGATAAGAAATGTGAGCATAAATTCTGAGCACTGTAAATGTCAGTCTTAATTCTAATTGTATTTAAAGTAATACATACCTTTTTCTTTAATTGGATCTGGATGTCACTGGTTGGGTCAGCATTTATTGCCATCAAACTTAGGGCATTAAGACCACGTTACTGTGGACTAGGTCACATGTCGACAAATTTCCTTCCTGAAAGGACATTAGTAAACCACATGGGTTTTTATGATATTTGACAATGGTTTCGTTTCTATTATATTTAAATTTCACTATCTGTCATGGTGGGATTTGTACTCAGATCCCAGAGCATTACCCTACATCTCTGGATTGCTCGTGCAGTGAACAATCCCATTAGGCCACCACCTGCCCTGACCTTGCAGTCAGATGCTTGGTCTATCTATGAGCTTCCAATGCAAGATAGCTGTGATCAATAGAGCTGAGGATCAATTCAGTGCCCGTCCAGTTTCCAGTATTCATTCTGATGCAGCACACTAAGCTACTGTTAAAATCATTTTAATTAAAACATGCTATAATTGTATATGTAAAGCTCTTTCACCCAACAGTAGCAATGGACTTTTTAAAATAAATCTGTAATTTATTACTTTGTTGAGATGTAATGCAGATTTTTTTTGAAAGCTTGCCCTTTCCAGTAGTTTTCCTGAATTAAGGGAGTAAAATGGATCAGCAGTACAAATGCAGCTCCTAAAACGGCAGGTCAGAATGGTGTCAGAAAAAAGATTAGGCATGTGGAATGAAAACAGAAAATACTGGAATCGTTCAGTAAGTCGGTCAGCATCTGTGGAGAGAGAAAGACAGCATTACCATTTTAGATAGATGACATTTTGGATGAACTCGTGGCTGGCTCTACAGTACTATTTAATTCCCTCTGGTGAAAAACCAAGCATTTGCTTGATACTGTGTGCTCCAACGCTACTCTCTCTCTCTTTCTTTCCCCCCCCTCCCCCCAACTCGATTGAACAGATTTGTTGGTGGAATCTTTAAAATGAATCAATATTGTGATTGCAGAAATAAAGAATTGAAATACAATAGAATTTACAGCTGTGGAAATACAGTATATTTGTATCTGTGATTGTTGTTAGAATTTCACTGGAACATGGTTAGTCAATGAACTATTCACGTGGGTGCATTGTGACCTTTTCTTTCTATTGCAGTTTTAGTACAGCTTAGCAGTGAGTGCATGAAATCTTTGTCCAACATCCATTTCAACTATGAAAAACATAAGTGTAACATGGGTGAATTTTATTATTTATTTTCCATTTAGACTTGGATTCTCCAAAGAAATCATTAAAAGTGCTGGAAAGAACTTGCAATTATGTAGCATCTTCCATAACTAAAGGACAATTTTTGAAGGGTAGTCAATGTTGCAATGTGGGTAGTCAATTTTCACACAGGTCTCACAAACAGCAATGAGATAATGACAAGATAATCTTTTTATAATGACATTGGTTAATGGATAAATATTGGCAAGGTCACCAGGAGAAAAGTTTCTCTGCTTTTCTTCAAATAATATCTTCGCTGTGATCTTTTATGTTTACCTGAAAGAGCCGGTGGAACCTTGATCTCAGACCTTACCTGAAAGAATGCACTTCTGACATGCAACACACACAGCACTGCACTGGATACCAGCATGGTTAATGTGCTCTTAGCTCTAGATTGCAGCTTGAACTCATAGCCTTCTGACTTTTTTTATTAATTCAAGGGATGTGGGCTTTGCTAGCTAGTTCAGCATTTGTTGTCCATCCCTAATTGCCCTTGGGAATGTGGTAGTGAGCTGTCCTCTTAAACCGTTGCATTCCCTCAGGTATAGGTATACTCACAGAGCAATTATGGAGGGAGTTCCAGGATTTTGGCCTAGCAAGAGTGAAGGAACAGTGATAGATTTCCAAGCAGGATGGTGAGTGATCTTGCAGGTGTGATGTTCCCATGTATCTGCTACCTTTGTCTTTCAAGATGGTAGTGGTTGTGGGTTTGGAAGATGCTGTCTAAGGAGCCTTGAAGAGTTCCTGCAGTGCATTTTGTAGCACTGCTACTACTGTGTGTCAGTGGTGGAGAAAGTGAATGTTTGTAGAAGGGGTGCCAATCAAGTGGGTTGTTTTGTCCTGGATAGTGTCAAGCTTCTTACCTGTTTAGTTGGAATTGTACGAGTTCCTTGAAAAAGCTAACCTTGAGTCCCACATCCCCATCTTGTAGATTGTGGACAGGATTTGGGGAGTCCGAAAATGAGGATTCCTACCCTCCTCTGACCTGCCCTTGTAACCACACTATAGTTGAGCTTCTGGTCAGTGGTAATCTTCCAGGATGTTGAGAGTGGAGATTCAGTGATGGTAATGCTATTGACTGTCATGAGGTGATGTTTAGATTCCCTCTTGTTGGAGATGTCATTGTCTGGTACTTCTGTGGCGTGAATATTACTTGCCAATTGTCAACCCAGGATCTTATCTGCTGCATTTGGGTAAGGAAGTCTTTGGTATATGAGGAGTCGCAAATGTGCTGAACTTTGGGCAATCATCAGCAAACATCTCTGCTCTGTTCTAATGATGGAAGGATGCTCCGTAAGGAACTTTGGCAGTGATGCCCTGGAGTAGAGCTGACTGATCTTCAACAAACACATCTACCTCCCTACTAGGTATAACTCGGACCAGAGGAGAGATTTCCCATTGATTCCCATTGGCTCCAGTTTTGCTAGGGCTTCTTGGTGCCACACTCGGTCAAATGCTGACTTGATGTCAAGGGCTATCACTCTCGCCTCACCTCTGAAGCTCTTTTGTCCATGTTTGAATTGCTGTAATGAGGTCAGGAGCTGAGGCACTGGCAGAATCCAAGTTGACTGTTGGTGAGTAGGTAATTCTAAGCAAGTGCCACTTGATTACCCCTTCCATTGCTTTACTGATTCTCAAGAGTAGACCAATGGGGCGGTAATTGGCCAGGTTGGATTTGTCCTGCTTTTTTGTATTCAAAGCATACCTGGACAATTTTTCACATTACTGGGTAGATGCAGTGTTGTCGTTGTACTGAGACAGCTTGGCTAGGGATGAGGCAAGTTCTGGAGCACAAGTCTTCAGTACTATTGCTGGAATGTTGTCAGAGCCCAGAGCATTTGCAGTATCCAAAGCCTTCAACCTTGATTTGATATATGTAGTGAATCTATTTGGCTAAGACTGACATCTAATTCTGCTGGGGACCCCTGGTGGAAGCTGAGATGGATCACCCGCTTAGCACTTCTGGCTGAAGATTATAACAAATGCCAAGCTTTAACCTTTGTGGTGATGTGGTGGGCTCCCCCCATTCATTGAGAATGGGGATATTTGTGGACCCACAAATTATCCACCACCATTTACAGTAGAAATGGCAGGACTCTGAGCTTATTTCTGATCCATTGGTGTAGGATCACTTAGCTTTGTCCAGCACTTGCTGTTTGGCTCGCAAGTAGTCGCGTATTATAACTTCACCAGGTTGACACTCATTTTTTGGTATGCCTGGTCCTACTCCTGGCTTGCCCTCTTCATTGAACCAGAGTTGATGTCCTGGCAGAATGAGATTACAATTTTGCTGCTGCTGATGGCCCAAAGCATCTCATTGCTCAGCGAGTTGCTAGATCTATCCCAGTTAGCACAGTGGTAGTTCCATTCAACATGATGAAGGATATCCTCAAGGACTGTGCAGTGGTTACTCCTGCCGATACAGTTGTGGACAATTGCATCTGCGTCAGTCATGTTAGTGAGAATGAGGAAAAGTATGTTTTCTCCCTTTTTTGGCAGGTGATGAGGGAACTAGCACAGACTCAGTCTAGCAGCTATGGTCTTTAGGGCTTGGTCAGTGGTGATGCTATCAAGTCACTCTTGAAGGACATTGAAGTCCCCACCCAGAGTGCATTCTGCACCTTTGCCAGCCTCAGTGCTTTCTCCAAGTAGTGTTCAACATGAAGGAGTACTGATTCATCAGATTGGAGGAAGGGAGGATGGTTACGTAGTAATCAGCAGGAGGTTTCCTTGCCAATGTTTGACCTAATACCATCAAACTCCATGGGGGCTGGAGTCGATTTTAAGCATTCCCAGCGCAACCCCCTCCTGATTGTATACCACTGTTCCACCACCAGGGATGGTGATGTCTGGAATATTATCTGTGAAGTATAATTCCTTCAGTATGACTACAATCAGGCTGTCACTTGACTCATTGGTGAAATAGCTCTTCCGATTTTTCTACAAGCCTCCAGCTGTTCACAAGGAGGAATTTGCAGGGTTGACAGGGCTGGCTTTGCCCTTGTTTCTGGTGCCAAGGTCGATGCCGTGTGATCCATCTGTTTTTTTTCTTGTTGGCTCCATAGCAGGTTGGTACAACTGAATAGTTTGCTAGGCCTTTTCAGAGTCTACCGCATAGCTGTGGATCTGGAGTCGCACGTAGGCAATCCAAAGTAAAGATGGCCGATTTTCCTTCCCTAAAGGACATTAGTGAACTAGATTTTTATAATAATTGCCAATGGTTTCATGGTCATCATTTCACTTTTAATGCCAGATTTGTTTTATTGAATTCAAATTTTACCATCTGCCCTGGTGGGATTCAAACCTTTGTCCCCAGCGCATTACCCTGGTTTCCTGGATTACTAGTCCAGCGACAATACCACTATGCCTCTTGACTGCAAGTGTTACTTACTGAACCATGGCTATATTTCATTTTATTAATCCTTCCATCTTATTTGTGCCATGGCTCTACACTCTATTAAGGATAGCCTAATGTGGCTCAGCCCCACTCTGACATGTTAGTCGCTGTAGCATTTGCTGCAGAGGAAGATGTGCTGATAAGGTGCAGGACTCGCTGGCCTCTTTTCTCTGGCCTTCTTCCCAGCCAACTGAGTTTTTCATTTCTGTTTGCCTCTTCCAATGCTCTTGGAAACAGTAAGCCTTCAGAGGTCACAGCTGTCAGCAACTGTCTCTGTGTCTGTTTGTCATCTTCAGATCTCACTTGCAGTGACGGTGTGGTCAGTTCACTACTGTCACCATTCGATGAACATGGCCAAGCCAGTGCAAACCTTATTGGTTTATGAATGAGTGCATGTTGATGGAATTAGCATGCTCCAGGACTCCTGAATTGGTGACCAATTGCCAAGAGACCACTATGCCTCTTAACTGCAAGTGTTACTTACTGAACCATGGCTATATGGTTTCCACCCCAAGCAGGCGTGGAAACTTTTCAGCCTTTTCTTCTACCTCACATATGAAGTCCAGGTTTTACCACAGTGGATGAGTGCACTGAGGATATAGGCTTGCCAAGGTTGACATGTATAAAATATCAGATTGAAGTACTGATGATTACAGGTCTTGTTAGCTGTGGGAGCATTGTAAAAATAATGAGTTTAAATAATCTCAAGAACTGTAATGCATAACAATTATAGTTATTGGTTTGTATGTCTTACTATTCAATCCTCCTTTCCTTGTCTACTTTCTCCATGATCTAATGGCAATTTGTAAGCAGAATTTGTCTCATGATCTTGGAAGGCTGTTTTCTCCATTCTGTTGTTGATTTGTGTATCCAAGAAACTAATCATAATATGGTATTTAAAATAAAAGTCACTGATAATAATGTGCTTGGGAAAAGAAGTGTACTAGAATAACACTTAAGAATATAAGCAAATTACTGATGTTTTGGTGGTATTTATTTTCATTTAATAATGGAAAACATTAACAGAACAAGGGGGTTGATATACAAGCTTCACCTTGATCTAATTGGATGAGATTTTTCAAGAACATTGATGCAGCAATCCAAAATAATTTTATCCAGATAGCTGGGAGGGCCATGAGCTAATTGAATCCCACGTGAAATATATCATTCAGAGATATATGGAGTGTTGTGTGTGTGCTCTGTTATCAGTTCTCTGCACATCAGTTCTCTTCAGGGGGAACAGGGTTAGAGGATAGGGCATAAATGAACCAGCATGACAAACTCCCTGTTTTGGATCCACATTCTATGCACATTATATGTAAAGACTTTGGTTTTATATAATAGGCTTGGCTGCTAAAATATAAGCTCCCACAGTTTGAGAATTGGAGTTGGAGGATAGGAGTGTCTCTATTTTGCAGTCCAATAAGCTAAGAAATATAAAATGGAATAAAATATGCTGGAAACATTCAGCAGGTCTGACAGCATCTGTGGAGGGAGAAAGAGAGTTAATGTTTCAGATCTGTGACCTTTGCCTTTTGTTCTTTCTCACCCTCTTTCCCTGTGCTTGCTTAATTTCACATTCTAATGAAAGGTCATTGACCTGAAACGTCGACTGTTTCTCCCTTCACAAATGTTTGAGTATTTCTGAATTTTTATATTTTATTTCACATTTCCAGCAAGCCTAGTATAGCTTTTGTAAGAACTATTGCTAATTCCAGTAAATCTCATTTAAGAACACCTGATCCAGATTTTCTGTCCCCAGGAGAGCTGATTGGACTCTTGCTATTGGTGCTGCAAAGTGTGATCAGAAGGTTTCCAAAAACACTGGAAATTTTGATCAGTGATTCTAATGAACACATGCTACTGTTTATAGCTAAACATTCCCATTTCATTGCTGCCATGAACCTTCTATGTTTTCCCCAAAGAGATCTCTATCTTTTGATATATCAAAGGTCATTTTCATTGCTTTTCTTTATTATTATGGGGATGGTAAGATCAGATTTAGCACTAAAAAGCACTAAAAAGAAATAACTTGCAATTGTATAGCATTCTTTGTCATCAGGATGTCCTAAAGTGTTTCACGGTCAACAAATTACTTCTGAAGTGTAGTCACTGAGGCAGTGTGACATGATGTGGAGATGCCGGCGTTGGACTGGGGTAAACACAGTAAGAAGTTTAACAACACCAGGTTAAAGTCTAACAGGTTTTGCTACCGAATAAACCTGTTGGACTTTAACCTGGTGTTGTTAAACTTCTGGCAGTGTGACATGGCAACAAGCTACAGAGAACGGGTTTTTAAAAAATTGATGTTGGTTCGGAGATAAATATTGATCAGGAGAGAACACCTTTGATTATCTAAGAAATAATGTCATGGGACCTTTTACGTATACCTGAGAGAACATACAGGGCTTTGATTTACTGCCTTGTTGCACCTGAAATACAGCACCTTCAGCAACCTAGCACTTCCTTAGTTCTGCACTGAAATGGCAGCCTAAACTTTGCACAAACATCTGGAATGGGATTGAACCTAGGAATGTAGAAACAGGAGTTAATGCCTTGAGCCAATCTGATTCCATTTTTTTTTAATACAATACGCCTATATCTAGATTTCCCAACTTGTGGAACTTTGTCTTCATAGTTTAACCCTTAATATCAAGGTAATCATTTGGTAAATCTACATTGCACTCCCTCCAAGGCCAATATTTTCTACCTAAGGTGCTTGCAGTATTCCAGTACCATAGAATCATACAGCACAGACGAGGCCCTTCAGCCCATAGAGTCCGCACCGACACATTAGAAACACCTGAACTCTCACTTAATCCTATTTGCCAGCGCTTGGCCCATAGCCCTGAATGTTATGATGTGCCAAGTGCTCATCCAGATGCTTTTTTTTAAGGATGTGATGCAACCCACTTCTACCACCCTCCCAGGCAGCACATTCCAGACCATCACCACCCTCTCGGTAAAAAGGTTTTTCCTTACAAGCCCCCATTAGTAGCTGTGGACTAACCAGGACTTCTGAATAGCTGAAACATGATTTCTACCCTGGAATATTTAAGTCCTCTAGATATAAAGGCCAGCATTCCCATTAATTTTTTTGATTGGGGTGGCACAGTGGTTAGCACTGCTGCCTCAGAGCGCCAAGGGCCTGGATTCGATTGCTGGCTTGGGTCACTATCTGTGTGGAGTTTGCACATTTTCCCTGTGTCTGCGTGGGTTTCCCCCGGGTGCTTCGGTTTCCTCCTGCAGTCCAAAGATGTGCAGGTTAGGTGCATTGGCAATGCTAATTCTCCCTCAGCATACCCGAACAGGTGCTGGAGTGTGGCGACAGGTGGATTTTCACAGTAACTTCATTGCAGTGTAAATGTAAGCCTACTTGTGACTAATAAATAAACTTTTTGTTATTTTCAGTTTCTGTTCATGATGTTTTAATCTAATTGGATCTCCACTGTTTCTAACATTTCAATGACAACAATTTTGTATTTGTTTAATCAGAGTACTTCAAGGTACATCATGAGCATTATGAGACAAAAGATGACATCAAGCTGCATAATAAAAGCATGTTCAAATGAGGTAGATGATTTTAAGTGTCTTAAAGGAGGGAAGCAAAGTCAAGGTTTTGGGAGAGAATTCCAGAACCTCGAGCCCAGACAATTGAAAATATGGCCTTCACTGGTAGCTTGATAAAAATCAGGCATGCTTAAGTGGCCACAAATAGAGGGGCACAGATAACTTGAGCAGTTGTGAGGCTGGAACAACTAACTTCCCCAAACCCCTTTCCTGACGCTAGCCTTTTAATGTAGCTTCCCCTTCTGTTAACCTCACCTAAGATTAATGACCCTCTTAAGCAGACATTATTATCCCTCCCCTCTGTCTTTCAGGACAACCCCTTATTTTGAAACTGCCCTCTAGCTTTAGATTTCCTCATGAGGGAAATATTTTCTCAGCATCTACCCTGTCGAATCTCCTCAGAATCTTTTATGTTTCAATGAGATCACCTCTTGTTCTTTAAACTCCACTTAATACAGGCCCAACCTGCTCAACAGTTCCTCACCGGACAACTGCTTCATCCCAGGAATCAATCTCGTGAACCTTCTCTGAGCAATGCAAGTTTATCCCTTCTCAAATAAGGAGACCAAAACTGTTCACAGTACTCTCGGTCCAATCTCACCAATGCTCTATACAATTGTAGCAAGACCTCTGCTTTTATATTCCATTGCCTTTGTAGCAATGGCTAACATTTCATTTGCTTTCCTAATCTTGCTGTACATACATGCTAATTTTTTGTGATTCATATATGGGGACGTCCAGATCCCTTCGTGCTACGGCATTCTGTAGTCTCTTTCCGTTGAAATAAGATTCTGATTTTCTATTCTTCCTACCAAAGTGGACTACCTTGCATTATCCCACATTAGTTTCCATCTGACAAATGTTTGTCCATTTATTTAACCTATTTATCTCGTAGGCTCTCTCTGAACTTCTCACCTTGATGAGTTGTTGCAGTGAACTTGCAAATGATATATGCTGCAGCCACAATGCTATTGTGATGGTGAATGGGGTGCCAATCAAGAAGTCTACTTTGTCCTGTATGGTGTCGAGCTACTCGTGCTTTGTTGATTCTACATTCGCAAGGCACGTGGAGAGTATTCCATCACACTCCTGACTTGTGCTTTGAGGAGTCAGAAAGTCGGTTACTTTCTCATGTAGCTCAATATTTACGTAGCTAGTTCAATTAAGTTTCTGTTCATTGGTGGAGGATTCAGTGAGAGTAATGGTGTTGAAATTCAGGGATAGGCTCTGTTGTTGGAGATGGTCATTGTCTGTCACCTGTGAGGCAGATGTTTTTTGCCATTTAACCCAATTCTCTGCATATGGGTGTAAACTGTTTAATTACTTGTGAGTGGAACTGAACACTTATCATTAGCGAATGACCCCTCTTCTAATGGAGAGAAGGTCATTGATGAAGCAGCTAAAAATGATTGAGTCTAGAACACTGCCCCAAGGAATTCCTGCAAATGTCCTTAGGCTAAGGCAATTGGTGTCTGACTTATGCTAAATAAGTCTCCAGTAGTGGAGAGTTTTCCGATTGGGGCTTCTTGATGTCATACTCAGTCACATGATATCTTGATGTCAAGGGCAATTATACCCACCTCATCTCTGGAATTTGCTCCCTTGTTCACATTTGGTCCAAGATTGTCATAAACTGTAAGGGCAAGTGGTCGTTGCAAAATCCAAACTAGGTGGATCAGCTACAAGTTGCATCACTTCTGATGATCAAGAATAGGCTGATGGTGCACTGATTGGATTTGTCCTGTGCTGTAGACAGGACATGCATGGACTTTGTATCACTTTGTCAGGAACAGCTTAGCTAGAGATGTGACTTGTTCTGCAGCACAAGTCTTCAGCACCACAACCTGGAATTTGAGGGCCCATAGCCTCTTATGTATTCAGTGTGCTCAGCAGTTTCTTGATATCACAGGGAGTGTGTTGAATTGGCTGGCTCCTGTGATTGTTGGGACTTGGGAAAACACCAAGATGGCTCATCCACTTGCAACCTTCAGCTAAAAATGCCAAGTGGTCCAGCCTTTTGAGAATGGGAACATTCATGGAGTCTCCTCTTCCATTGTTGCTTAATTGTCTACCACCAATCATAACTGGATGTGGCAAAATTTAAGCGCCTAAATCCTATCTGTTGGCTGCGGGATCACTTAACTCTGTCTATCACATGCTGCCTCTGTTTAATAAGCACAGTCCTATGATGTAGGATCAGCAGGTTAGCGCCTCATTTCTAAGTATGCTTAGGGCTGCTCTTGGCATACTTTCCTCCACTCTTCTTTGAACCAGGGTTGATTCTCTAGTTTGATAATTGTAAGGTGAGGAATGTACTGGGCATAGAGGGTACAGATTGTGGTGGAATACAATTCTGCTGCTTATAGCCCACGGTGTCTCATGGATGCTCAGTTTAAGCTGACAGATATGCTCTGAATCCAGCATGGTGGTAATGTCACACAACACAATGAGGGTATCCTAAGTGTGAATTCAGGACTTTGTCTCCACAATGAATATCTGGGACTCATGCCCATCAGTATTGTCACAAACAAATGCATCTGTGACAGGTAGCTCTGAGGAAGATGTCATGTAGATTTTTTCTTGATGTTGCTTCTTTCATCTGTTACAGGCCCAGTCTGGCAGATATTTCCTTCAGAACCTGTCAGCACACTCTTGAGGTGATGGATATTGACGTTACCCACACAGAATAAATTCCATGTCCTTTCCACAGTGTTTTTTCCCAAGTGGTGCTCTACATAGAGGACTACTGCTTCGTTACCTGAGTGAAGGTCAGTAGGTAGTAATCAGCAGGATGTTTCCTTGCCCATGTTTGACTTCATGCCATGGGACCTCATGGGCCCAGAGTCACGAAGAACTGTCAAAAGAATTCCCTCCCAACTATAGACTACTCTGCTGCCATCTCTAGTGGGTCTATCTTGCCTGCACAACAGGACATACCCAAGGAGGGTGATGAAGGACTTTGGCTGAAGGGTCTGATTTTGTCTTTCGGGTTGTTGCTTGACTTGTGCTAAAATTGGAAAAACTGTCCCACAAACCAGCCCCCAGATGTTAATGAGGAGGACTTTTCAGAGTTGACTGGGTATACCAAAGCTTCAATTGGGCCAAAACCTTGGCCAATGCTGGATGGTCCATCTAATTTTATTCTTAAACTTTTTTGTAGTAATTGAATGCAACTAAGTGGCTTGCTGGGCTGTTTCAGAATGAGGTAAAAATCACCCACGTCTAGCAAAATACATGTTAGGTTTAGTATTGGAAAGTGCTCATGCTTGATCAGAACAATGCTTGGTTTTGAAACTCCAGATGGTTAAAAAGAGGGCATCACTTTGTTTCTCTTTCTACATGCTGCCACACCTGCTGTCTTTTTCCAGTGTTTTCTGTTTTATTTCAGATTTCCAGCTTCTGCAGTATTCTGCTTTTATTTAAATGAAAGCAGGATGCTGTTTAAATGTGTTTGCTTATAATATCCTTTTGAGAAAACTTCCGGAATATTAAATAGCTATGGTGACCTTTTCCAGTTTGGATGGTCTGTATAGTTGGTATTGTAATTCCACTATTGTTTCCCAAAATTGGATGGATTGAGCAGATTACAACTGTGTTCTGCTTTTTTGTATTTGGACTGCATTTTTTTCAGGCAGTGTGATACAATGCTGGATGCATTAGGGTTATGGTTCAATCGGCAATCATGTTTCAAGAAGATGAGAAATGATTTTAAACAGCACTGCACACCCTCTGCTCCTCGATAATTTTTGCACATTCAGACATACTATATACAAATTTAAAATTTGTCCTGATTTTCCTACCTCATGGTTTAGTATACAATCCACATTATCACTCTTCTATATTTTTGACCTCTGTTGGTAAAATTGATTGGAGAAATGTTGGTCATAGAGCACTGGAACTTGCAAGCGAGATCTGAATTTGTATAGTGTCTGATCACAGCTCAAATGTCCCCAAGCACTTCACATATAATTCATTGCTTTTTGGTAATAGTAACTATTATGACAGCAAAACGTAACTTGCCTCTGGTGTTCCTCCTACTAATAATGAAATTAATATTGATACTACAAAGTAATTTTATTTTTTCACTGATAACTGAATATTTTGTTACTGGATAATGACCCATTGAAATTCACCTCAAAAGTTGTATTTTGTGTCAACCCTGTGCAACTCAAAACCTGATTGCTTAGTTGCTAAATACTATTTTACTTTGAATAATATACCTTTTCAATGACACACTTTTATCAATTTGAAATCAGAAAATTAATTCACCCTCCACGTCATGACCTTATCAGGTTTGTTAACTTGTGTAAACAGCTGTGATCTCAGGACTGACTCTGGAGAATATAATGTTAACTTGGCACTAATTGCATTGGAACTGCTTCTGGTTGTTCTGGTAACATCCAATTTGTAACTTGAGCCTTGCTCCTACAAGCCTTCTATATCCGCCTTTAGACTGAACATTATTTGCAATTCTTAACTTCCAGTGAATGTATGAACCATCATTATGTATTTTTTAGCAATTTGTGTTGTATTTTATCTATAGTCTTTCCTTAACTGCTTTTGAATTTCTCCATTTTATAATACATTACAACATTTAAGACTCCCTGAATTTTGACATGGCATTGATTAACTACTGGAAAGGAACTGGATAAATATTTATTTGGGAACAGGAGGTTGGAAGGAGAGAGGAATAGGCTCAGCACTCTGTCACACAATATCTGTAGGGCTGGGTAGGTTTGGAAAGAGGTTGAAGATTTGTGCAGTACACCTAAGGGTTGAAAACTGGAGATAAGAGGCTAAATTCTAAAAATGCTCCACAGATAATAAATTAAGGATTATGCTATTGCACAAGTAGATAACCAACTCACATAAAGGGCAAGATGTTTTCATTTGCTTTTAGATTCAGTGCGATCAGTTACTTCCAAAGAAAGTATCTACACCAGACTTGAATTTGTAATACCCAGTAAGAATCAGAGAGCTGGGGCAAAACCTTTTCTGGGGAGGGGATGGGAAATATATCTACAAATTTCAGATGCCTCACTTTCAGGACAAAGCTTCATTAGTTATTCATTGATGAAGTTTAAAACTGCAAACAAATTATTTTCAAGTAACTTAGTGCAAGATGAGATTAAGTTTGGCTATCTATTTCTGAAGGAAAAGAATCGTGTCTTTTACCCTCTTGTACATTTGAAGGTCAATTAAACCATAATGGAACAAAATGCATTAACACATAATTGATTTCTTTACAAGGCAATAACAATTGAAAAGAATGAGCGGCAGGATTTTCTTCACTGGTTGTAAGCAACACAGATTTTGATGGTTATACAAAGGAGAAACTTAGACCTGTACTCCAGAAAGCTACTTGATGAAGGAAAGCACTGAGACCCAATTCTTACCCAATCAAACTTTTATTAACAGGTGAAATATTACAAGCATAACTCAACTGTACCCCAGTTTCAGTGCATGTCTCTTTATATCTGTTCAAAAATGCTCTCTGTTTGCATAAAATTAAATGTAATTGATGTAAAATTAACACTGTGACTTGGGGATCTGAAATGAATACCGAACTGGACAACCACAATTGATGTCCCAAACATTTCCACGTGAGGCATAATTTTCAGCTATGCTCTCTTACCCAGCATACAGCAAAATGTGCTACATTTGACTACACCACCCTCATCCACCATTGCTCACACACTACCAGTATTGACTGCTTATTGTTTCTTAGTTGTCTGCCTGCTTGTCTGGCATCCAGTACTTGATGAACATCAGTTTCATCTAGTTGGGAAGATCAGTGACATTTCCTTTGGGGAAGCAGATGTGTAGTGCAATTGTCAGTGGACTAGTAATCCATGAGAATGTTTTCGGAATTTGGATTTAAATCCCAACACGGCAGATGGGGAAATTTAAATCCAGTAAAATCTGGAATGAAAAGTCTATGACGACTTTGCCACAAAAACCAACATGGTTCACTAATGTCCTTCAGAGAAGGAAATCTGCCATTGTTACCTGGTATGGCCTACTTGTGACACCAGTATGGTTGACTCTTTAATACCCTCTGAAATGTCCTAGCATGTTCAAAGGCAGTTAGGGATGGGCAATAAATCATCCAACGAATACATTCAAAAAATCATAAATACCACATCTCTCTTTCTGATTCTAATACCCTCAAAAGTATTTCCTCAAAGGTCTACGGTTGAACCAGATGGTTCAAACATAAACCCCATATACTCTCCACCTCAAAAAAACTGCCTTTGTGCACATATGTAACAATCTCTGCTTCAGTTGCTGCCGAGACTCTCATCCAGACTTAACTATTCTACTGTCCTGGGCCTCTCATCCGTTCAGCCCTTCAAACTTCAGCCCTTCAAACTTCAGCCCTTCAAACTTCAGCTCTTCTGAAACTCAGCTATCTGAGTCCTATTTCGCGCCAAGTCTCATTCGCCCAGCTGACATTGCTAACCTATATTAACCACCATTCCAACACCCAACACCTCCGATTTGGAATTATTTCCTTGTTTAACACCCTTCACAAACCAGTATTTATCCCTCATGCAACAGCTAAAACAGATGATCTGTTTTTTTTCAATGCCATTTTTGGAGCCTTGTTATGTCAAAATTGGCTGCCTTCAAGAGGGATTTCATTAACTATAAAACACTTTTTGGATGTTCTGAGGTTTCAGAAGATACTATGTAAATGAAAATTCTTTTATTTATGTTTTTATTAAGGCCATTTTTTAAAAAGGCACAAATTAGCAGCTGACTGTCTGCACCCCCTTCAAGACCCACGGCAGTTAAATTATTCTCTGCTAAAGTGTGCAAGTGCTTTCAGATTTTAATATATATTATTTGGAATGCCAATTATAAGGTGGTATTTCCAGAGATAAATAAGATGCAGTAAACTATATATTTTTGCTAAAGTATGTTGGTTGAGTCTGACCCTTGGAATGAAAAGAAGTGAGGGGCACACCCAACAGTACCAGGAAGTCAGATTTTGCACGAATTAAGTACTGCTAAATGAGTAACTATCTGAATTGGTGTTGGCTTATTAGAAAGATTGTGCACAAAGTCATTTTAAAAATCCAATATGTAGGGAGAATGTGACTTGGTGTGAGTTTGGACATGGGCAGCAAAGCTTTGCAAAGCTTAACGTTTACAGAAGGAAAACGGGAGGCCAGCTAGGAGGGTATTGGAAAATTTAAATTGAGAGATATGAGGCATGGATGAGGGTTTCAGGAACAAAGAAACTGATGTGATAGGGAGACTGTGGCATTGTGTTCACTGCACTAGCAGTCCAGAAGGCCAAGCTAATACTCTGATGACACGCGTCTAAATCCCACCATGGCAGCTGATGGAATCTAAATTAAGTAAATCTGGAATTGAAAGCTTGTCTCAGTAATGGTGACCGTGAAATTATTGTCGATTTGTTATTTTTTAAAAAACATTTAATATCCTTTTGGGAAAGGAAATCCGCTGTCATTACCTGGCCTATATGTGATGACGTTGACCTTTTAAGTGCACTCTGAAATGGCTTAGCAGGCCACTCTGTTGTATCGAACCACTAAAGTCTAAAAGGAATGAAATATGATAAATTACCCAACATCAACATAGGCGGTGAAAACAACAATGGCATACAGCCTCATTGATCCTGAAAAGTCATCCTTTCTCACATCTGGAGCTTATGCCAAAATTGGGAGAACGGTCCCCAGACTACTCAAGCCCCTGACATATCGTACTTACTGAATAATACCTTTGAGACACGTCCCAGACCATACCGTTACCATTCTTGGGTATATCCTATCCCACCAACAGGACAGACCCATCAGAGGTGGCAGCACGGTGGCATACAGTTGTCCTGGGAATCCTGAACATCAACTCTCGACCCCATTAAGGCTCATGGCATCACCTGAAAAATAGGCAATGAAACTTACTGCTGGTTACCAACTGCTGCATTTCCCTTGCATCACCATCATGATAAAAGGGACAGATTTTAAATAGATCTAGCAAAACAGGGCCTCTGTGGGTCATCAGCAGCAAAATTGTATTTGGTAATCCGGAGCATCATGGCCTGACATATCCCATATTTATACCATTACCATCAAGCCAGGAGATCAACCCTGGATCAACTAAGTGTGCAGAAGTCAATGGCAGAACCAGACATACCTAAAAGTGAGGTGTCACCCTTGTAGAGTTACAGTGCAGGACTGCTTAAGTGCTAAACATCAGAAAGCAACATGTAATAGAGCTAAACAATCCCACAACAAACGGATTAGATCTAAGCTCTGTAGTCCTGCCACATGCAGTCAAGAATGATGGTGTACAGTTAAACAAGTAACTGGAGGAGGCAGCTCTACAATATCTCCCTCCTCAGTGAAGAGGGAAACCAGCATATCGGTACAAAAAACAAGGCTAAAACATTTGCAACTATCTTCAGCCAGAAGTGCTGAGTGGATAATCCATCTCCACTTCCCCCCGAGGCCCCCAACATCACATGCCAGTTTGATTCCCTCCATGTAATATCAAAAACCAGCTGAAGGCACTGGATACTGCAAAGGCTTTGGGTCCTGACAACATTCTGATAACACTTCAGCTCCAAAAGAAGCTGCACCCCTCAGCAAGCTGTTCCAATACAGCTATAACACTGGCAATTTGGACAATGCCTCGATACGTCCTGTCCACTTAAAAAAAGGACAAATACAACTCGATCAGTTTCACTTCATCAACCAAAGAAGGTGTCTTTGGTTCTATCAAGTGGCACTTACTCAGCAGTTACCTGTTCAGGGGCCACTCAGCTCAAGACCACTTTACAGTTTTAGTCCAAACCAGGACAAAAGAGCTGAGATGAGAGCGACTGTCCTTGATATCAAGGTAGCATTCAATCGACTGTGGCTTGGAGACGATGGGAATCTGGGTGAGGGTGGCAAACTTTCCAAGTTGGAGTCCAGGCAGCACAACGGAAGATCACTGTTCAATCATCTCAGTCCCAGGGCACCACTGCAGGAGTTGATTCTTATGAAGAAAATAGTTTATGAAAGAACCCAAGCAGACATGTGTGCTTTTCAGGCACTTTCCTATGGCTGCATTCACACTACTTTTGGACTCTCTCTTTTATTTTTTGTTCTGAGGTTGTTAATGGTCCTGGCTCCTGCCCACATGTGGGTGGTTGGTCACTTGCCTCCTGAAGAGGGCGGCACGGTAGCACAGTGGTTAGCACTGCTGCTTCACAGCTCCAGGGACCTGGGTTCGATTCCCGGCCTCGGGTCACTGTCTGTGTGGAGTTTGCACATTCTCCCCCGTGTCTGTGTGGGTTTCCTCCGGGTGCTCTGGTTTCCTCCCACAGTCCAAAGATGTGCGGGTTAGGTTGATTGGCCATGCTAAAATTGCCCCTTAGTGTCCTGAGATGAGTAGGTTAGAGGGATTAGCAGGTAAAATATGTAGGGATATGGGGGGAGGGCCTGGGTGGGATTGTGGTCGGTGCAGACTCGATGGGCCAGATGGCCTCTTTCTGCACTGTAGGGTTCTATGATCTATGAGTTACTCAGGGTAGTGCCCTGCGGTCAGCTGAGGAGAGGGATTCCCCAGCATATCTTTTGAGGTATCCCCAAAATCTAATGCTGGGGAGCCAGAAAGTTACTGGCCATTATATTGTTAGCAAATTTGGCTGTATGGCAATGTGGGGAAGTAAATTGTGAGGAGGATACAAAGAGCCTGCAAAGAGATATAGATAGGTTAAATGAGTGGGCAAAAAATTGACATATGGAGTATAGTGACAGAAAATGAGGTTAGGAAGAATAAAAAGCACTTTTTTATTTAAATAGGGAGGTTAGCATGCAAATACAACCAGTAATTATGAAACCAGATAAAACATTGGCCTTTATTGCAAAGGTGATGTAGAAAAGTCTTGCAACAGCTATATGGGGCGATAGAGAGATCATACTTAACTACCTATGGTTTTGTTCTCCTTATTTAAAGAGGGCTATACTTTCAGTGGAGACAGTTCTAAGAAGGTGCACTAGGTTGATTCCTGGGAGCCTATAATCATCAGAGTTTAGAAAAATGAGAGGTGATCTTAATGAAATGTAGTAAGGTTCTGAGGATGCTTGACAGGATGGATGTTGAGTGGGAATCTAGAACTGGAGGCATAGTTTCAGAATAAGGGGTCATCCATTTAAGTTAGATATGGGGAGAAATTTATTTTCTCAGAAGCTGTAATATTCAAGAAACAGATTTTTAAACTATAGGAGAGTCAAGGGTTATGGGAACAGACAGGAAAGTGAATTTGATGCCAAGATCAGATCAGCAATAATATTGAATGGGAGAGCAGGCTCAAGAGACAATGGCTTTCTCCTACTTTGAGGGGCAGCATGATGGCACAGTGGTTAGCACTGCTGCCACACAGCGCCAGGGACCTAGGTTAAATTCTAGCCTTGGATAACTGTCTGTTTGGAGTTTACACATTCTCCCGTGTCAACATTAGTTTCCTCTGGGTGGTCCGATTTCCTCCCACACTCCAAAGATGTGTGGCTTGGGTTGATTGGTCATGCTCAGTTGCCCCTAGAGTCAGAGAGATTAGCAGGGTAAATACGTGGGGTTACAAGGGATTAGGACGTGGGTGGGATTGTTGTCGTGGCAGGCTTGGTGAGCCGAATGGCCCCTATCTGCACTGTAGGGATTCTAAGATTTCTTAGCATGGAAGCAGCACTCGGTCGCGACTATGATGACACACCATCTCCTCATTCTTCTCCACTTGTCTGCAGCCTTTAACCTGGTTGATCACAGCATTCTCCTGCACTCCTTCTCCACACTTGACTGGTTAGATGAAACTGCAGTCGACTGGTTTCGATTTGGTCTGTTGAGTAGCAGCCAGAAAGTCATGAGTAATAACATTTCTTCCTGCTCCAAACCTCTGCTGCTCCCTCAAGAATCCAACTTCAGCCCCCTCTATCTCCTCATTTACGTGTTGCCACTTAGCAATGTCATCTGGAAACACAATGGGCACGATCTTTAGGTCCCGCTGTATTAGTTGATTAGCATAACGGGACAGGAAAATAGAACGTGACCCGAAAAATAAAAATCGCATCAGATGGTTCGGGACCCTCCCCAGCAACTTTTTCCTGTGCAAATAAAGTTGTGCCCAAAATAGATGTGACGTCAATTTCCATGCATTTGAATAGGTTTACATCTAATTAGCGAGCTTGGAATGGCCCTTTCCTCTAGCTTTCCCACCTCTCTGGCGTGATGTCATGCCAGCACAATTCACACATGGTCGATAAGTGAAGGGGAGAAAGAAGGTCAGTCCCATTGAGCAGCAGCCCCCGGAGTGCAAGGGGGTTTCTCCGGCACTGCAAAGTTGCTGGGTGAGGTGGGGACTTGCATGGGTGCTGAGGTTTCGGAGGGGAGATATTTGGCCACTGAAAGGCCAGCCTGGGCCAGAGGCCGCAGCAGGAGACAAGGGGCTGCCAGTCAGGAGACTTATGTTAAGATGAGACGTGAAGGCTCAGTTAGGGCGCTTGAGAGTTACAAGTTAGCCAGGAAGGACATAAAGAAAGAGTTAAGAAGAGCCAGGAGGGGACATGAGAAGTCTTTGGCAGGTAGGATCAAGGAAAACCCTAAAGCTTTCTATAGGTATGTCAGGAGTAAAAGAATGACGAGGGTAAGATTAGGGCCAGTCAAGGACAGGAGTGGGAAGTTGTGCGTGGAGTCTGAAGAGATAGGAGAGGCACTAAATGAATATTTTTCGTCAGTATTCACACTGGAGAGGGACAGTGTTGTTGAGGGGAGTACTGAGATGCAGGCTGTTGGACTGGATGGGATTGAAGTTCATGAGGAGGAGGTGTTAGCAATTCTGGAAAGGGTAAAAATAGATAAGTCCCCTGGGCCGGATGGGATTTATCTTCGGATTCTCTGGGAGGCTAGAGAGGAGATTGCAGAGCCTTTGGCTTTGATCTTTGTGTCGTCATTGTCTACAGGAACAGTGCCAGAAGACTGGAGGATAGCAAATGTTGTCCCCTTGTTCAAGAAGGGGAGTAGGGACAACCCCGGTAATTATAGACTGGTGAGCCTTACTTCTGTTGTGGGCAAAGTATTGGAAAGGATTATAAGAGATAGGATTTATAATCACCTAGAAAGGAATAATTTGATTAGGGATAGTCAGCACGGTTTTATGAAGGGTAGGTCGTGCCTCACAAACCTTATTGAGTTCTTTGAGAAGGTGACCAAAGAGGTGGATGAGGGTAAAGCGGTTGATGTGGTGTATATGGATTTCAGCAAAGCGTTTGATAAGGTTCCCCATGGTAAGCTTTTGCAGAAAATACGGACACATGGGATTGAGGGTGATTTAGTGGTTTGGATCAGGAATTGGCTAGCTGTAAGAAAACAAAGGGTGGTGGTTGATGGGAAATATTCATCCTGGAGTTCAGTTACTAGTGGTGTACCGCAAGGATCTGTTTTGGGGCCACTGCTGTTTGTCATTTTTATTAATGACCTGGATGAGGGCGTGGAAGGATGGATTAGTAAATTTGCAGATGACACTAAAGTCGGTGGAGTTGTAGACAGTGCGGAGGGAAGTGGCAGGTTACAGAGGGACATAGATAAGCTGCAGCGCTGGGCTGAGAGGTGGCGAATGGAGTTTAATGTGGAAAAGTGTGAAGTGATTCACTTTGGAAGGAGTAACAGGAATACAGAGTACTGGGCTAATGGTAAGATACTTGGTAGTGTGGATGAACAGAGGGATCTGGGTGTCCATGTGCATAAATCCCTGAAAGTTGGCACCCAGGTTGATAGGGTTGTTAAGAAGGCGTACGGTGTATTAGCTTTTATTGGTAGAGGGATTGAGTTTCGGAGCCAGCAGGTCATGCTGCAACTGTACAAAACTCTGGTGCGGCCGCATTGCGTACAGTTCTGGTCGCCGTATTATAGGAAAGATGTGGAAGTGTTGGAAAGGGTGCAGAGGAGATTTACCAGGATGTTGCCTGGTATGGTGGGAAAATCGTATGAGGAAAGGCTGAGGGGCTTGCGGTTGTTTTCATTAGAGAGAAGAAGGTTAAGAGGTGACTTAATAAAGGCATACAAGATGATCAGAGGATTAGATAGGGTGGATAGTGAGAGCCTTTTTCCTCGGATGGTGTTGGCTAGCACGAGGAGACATAGCTTTAAATTGAGGGGTGAGAGATATAGGACAGATGTTAGAGCTAGGTTCTTTACTCGGAGAGTAGTAAGGGCGTGGAATGCCCTGCCTGCAGCAGTAGTGGACTCGTCAACATTAAGAGCATTCAAATGGTTATTGGATAAACATTTGGATGATATTGCAATAGTGTAGATTAGAGGGGCTTTAGATTGGTACCACTGGTCGGCGCAACATCGAGGGCCGAAGGGCCTGTACTGCGCTGTAATGTTCTATGGCCGTGGCCAGGAAGTGGCATCACATCCGCCTGTGTGGGTGGCTAGGGGAAAGAGGAGGCAGAGACCCAGGGCCTACAGGACATGCAGGTCCTTAAAGGGGATGACGGAAGCCGTATGTTACTGCCGCCGACTCCATCTAAAGTATGGAGACAGTGCGGCACTTGTATCATGTCTTCACAGACCTGGCACAGGAGGACACCACCCCTCAATCTCTATGCCACTGTGTCTTTCCAGATGTTCAATGGGGGCATCTGCAGCATCTCGCAGCCCTCAATGTACAGGTGCATCCACAAGGTAATTGATGTCCTGTTTGCCTGGGCTGGCAATTACATCCAGTTCGAAATGGGCTAGGCCCAACAGGAAGCTCAGGCTGCAGGCTTTGCTGGCATGCCCATGTGGGGTGGGGAGATGGTGGTGGTGGTGGCTGTAGATGGCATGCACGTCGCCCTCTGGTTCCGCACATTCAGGGAGTGCAGTTCATCAATCGAAAGGGTTCCAATCCCTGAACGTGCAGATTGTCTGTGACCACAGGATAAATGTTGTCCATGTGTATGCACGTCACCCAGGGGATGTGCACAACAGCCACATCCTCCGGGGTTCAGACATCCCTGGGCTGTTTGAGGACTCACCCAAGCTACTGGGATGGCTCATGGGGGACAAGGGATACCTGGCGAGGACCTGGCTGATGACACCAGTGTGGAGGCTAGAGAACGAGGCAGAAACCCTCTTCAATGAGGTCAACAATGCCGCCAAGCCCGTTGTCAAGCGGTGCATCAGGCTCCTGAAGATGTGGTTGAGCTGCCTGGACTGCTCAGGTGATGCCCTCCAGTATAGCTCCCTCAAGGCTTCCTGCATCATCGTCTGCTGTGCACTCCACAACCTGGTGCAGCAGGAAGGAGAATACCTGGAGGATGAGGAGTGGGACCAGGAGGATGTGGAGGAAGAGGCCAAAGAGGAGTCAGAGTTTGGAGAACAGGCAGCACTGGCATGGGTCCGGCAGGGCAGGATGATGAGGGAGGCCCTCATCATGGCAAGGTTCATCCACTAGCTGCCATGCAGACCGGCAGCTGTTATCCCCACCCCGCCCACCGTGTTCTGAGAGATGTTACTGTCCACACCCCTGGAGCTGTTACCGCCCACCACCTCCCCTCATCCACACCGCCCCATGGGTCCGATTGACATCACACCAGGGTGATGGGCCTGGGTTGGCCGTGCGAGTTTTTGGTCCAGGCAGAAGGGTGATGACGACTCGCTATGTGGCACACTGTGATGTTGCCCTGGTGCAACATGAGTCTGACTCTTGCCTGTTTTCTGACTACACGCTGGCGCCTGGGCATATGTATGACTGAGAGAGGCACTGATGTCATCGTGCCACCCTGTTCATCCCACTGCATTTACTTTAGCTGGTATATACTTGTGAAAGTTTTTAT
Organism: Mustelus asterias; assembly: GCF_964213995.1. Lineage (NCBI taxonomy): Eukaryota > Metazoa > Chordata > Chondrichthyes > Carcharhiniformes > Triakidae > Mustelus > Mustelus asterias. Next base: position 143,664,932 of record NC_135802.1, on the reverse strand, counting down.
AGTCCTTTTGTATTTGTACCTAGTTTACCCTTATTCTAATTTCTCTCCCTGTATTCATTTTTAGTCATATTTGTTCCAAAATTTTCCTAATTTTCTAATCTATGATGAATCTATACCAGGTTGTATGCCTTTTCTATTAATTTGATACCTGCCTTGACTTAGTCAGCCATGAATGTTTCATTCTTCTCATGGAATCTTTCTTTCTCAAATGTTTTACTGTTGAGAATTATTACATAGCACCTCAAATGCCTGCCACTGTCTTAACCTTATAGTCTATTTCCCCAGCCAACTCTGTCTTCATGCCTTTGTTATTGCAATTATTTAAGTTTAAGACATTAGTTGCACACCCACGTTTCTCACCCTTTAAACTTTGATTTGATTTAATATTGTCACATGTATTGGGATACAGTGGAAAATATTGGTTCTAGCGCCTATACAGACAAAACATACCGTTCATAGAGTACATAGAGGAGAAGAAAAGGATAAGGTGCAGAATATAGTTTTGCAGTTACAGATAGGGTGAAGAGAAAGTTCAGCTTAATATATGATAGGACCATTCAAAAGTCAGGGAAGAAGCTGTTCTTGAGTTGGTTGGTACATATTTTCAGTGAGGTCTTTGATTATGCTGGCTGCTTCCCTGAGGCAGAGGGAAGTGTAGACAGAGATAATGGTTGGGAGGCTGGTTTGCGTTATGGACAGGTCTCCGTTCACAACCTTTGTAGTTTCTTATGGTCTTGGTCATCTTTTGTTTTAATAAGAACATGTTCTAAACAAAGTTCAGGTGTTATTCAGCTTCTCTGGTATGGAAACAGTACCTCATGATGGAGTGGTCCCTCATATTTCTTCCCTGCGCACTCCCAGCTGTCCTCATATGTAGATTCCAATCCAGAGGGGAGGAGGAAAAAGTAATCCAAATCCCATCAAAAGAGACACTACTAGGAAATCAGCAGCTCTTTGTAGATGTCCCATGTGTATTTGGTAGATGTTACCTCCTTTATGAAGAAACATGCTGTGAAGAACATGCCAATTGTGAGTGGAACCACTGTCAAGTGTGGGAAGATGGCAAGATTGACTAGGCTCATATATCTGGTCATAGCCTCCAGCTCTTCTTTTCACTGGATGTGTAATTCACCATGTTATCATTTTTTTGAGATCATTAATTAATCCTTTCTGATTGCATATTGCCAGATCTAAAATAGCAGATCCTTTGTTGGTTCCATGGTGTATGATCCAAAGAAAACTATCCTGAATACATTGTAGGAACATGTCTTAAGGCAAGTTTTGCCAATTTGATTTGTCCAATCTGTATGAAGATAAATTCAACCACCATTATTGCAATAACGTTCTTGCAAGTTGCTATTAGTTCTTGATTTACATTCTTTCTTACAATGTAGCTACTGTTAGTGAATGGAGACCACTCTCACCAATGATTTCTTTCCCTTGCTATTTCTCGTCATCATAGAAACTCATGCTACATCTTGACCCGGAGTGTGGTGACTTCTTGCGAACTGTACCCAGAATACTCTCTAATTCTATATTTTACTCTCCTTCTGTGCTTTTACAACTCTACTCTAATTCTTATATACTGTCTAACAATGCTCTATTTCAAATCTTTCTCTATACCCTAGCTATGACTGTAACAGTACATTCTGTACCCTCTCCTTTCCTATTCCCCTATATTCTGTATAAATGGTATGTTTTATATAGCAAGCAAGAAACGTGTACCAATATGTGACAATAAATCAAAAAATATATTATTTCTAACTACTGCACTAATTTTATCTTTTCTTAACAGAGCTACCCCACTTCCTTTCCCTTTCTGCCTGCCTTTCTTGATCCATGTCAATTCCGAACCTTGATCACCTTGCAACCATGTCTCTGTAATGGCTGTCCGATCATATCTATTTATTTCTATTTGTGCCATCACTTCACCTATCTTGTTGTGGATGCTAGGTGCATTCTAATAAATAGCTTTCAGTTTTGTTATTTTGCCATATTTCCCACTTTCACCCTATTTGTTGGTGCACACACTTGTATGACAGCAAGGGTAGGGCACACTCGGGTTATCATTACCCATATTGTTGCCTACACTTTGCCTTGTCCCATTCTTTTTAATTTCCTAAATTTCCCCTTGTCTGAACCCTTCCCACTCCCCCCAACCGCAGCTTTTCATTGTAAAGTTCAATCTTCAGAAAGATAGGTATGGATTTGGGAGGCATCAGCATGTTCAAGGACTGCGGAGAGGAAGGAGGTATTGGTGATGGAGTGGTGGCTTGCAAGGAAGGATGTTTTTCAAGGAAAGGTCAGATGGCAGGAAATTTGAAGGAGAATGGGACTGTACCCAAAGTGAGAGAATGGTTAACGATGTCAGTGGGAGAAAGGAATGGAAGTTCTGTACTCAGAAGTTTAGTGGAAATATGAAGGAGCAGAAAGTGGGTCTCTTAGGCTGAAGAAACTCAGGGCATGAGGAGAGATAGGTGAAAAACCGTTCCCATGAGATTGTGTCAAACATTATATGGCCTGCAAGAGTGGGAGAAATGGTCAGCAGAGTGACTTCATTAGGCAAAATCATAAATTTTGCTTTCCCAACAGAGTTCAAAATTAAAGATTAATTCACAGTGTGCATGTGGCAGGTTGAGTCTGACGTTTTCCTGTAATAGGTCCTACTTGTGCATACCATAAATACTGATTATGTTAACACTTTTTTAAAAAATACGTTCTCCCTTCATTATCAAGTCAATAGCACATAATCTCGTGGCACCAGTTTGTTTAAAGGTGATGTGCAGCAGTTAGCTTTGTGCAGTTGTGTCTGAGATCAGTGCTTTTCCTTGTTGAGCATTGTGGCACAGGAGAGGAGAGTAGGAGAATGTGTGGAGGCTCAACACATGCCAGAGAGAGTTTATAGTGAGGTGGGGGTGTGGAGTGGAGTAAGGGGCATGTCAGAGTGCAACGGGAATACAAGGAGGACAGAGGGTGGGGTCAGAGCATGAAAAAGTGAAGTGACGTCACCCACAGACTCCTATATGCATGGATCTCGAACAAGGGCTTCTAAATAGTGAACAAGAATGGGAACCCAAGCTGTCTATCGCATTTTGAGGACACCAAGTGCAACTGTTGGCAGAGAGCGGGGATCAAACCCAATACTTACTGGATTTCTATGGACACACAATGAAAAATCTAAGAACAACCGGTACTGGAACTGGTACCCCACCCACAAGATCCCTAAGATCAATGATTAGGACACAGATTTTAAGAAATATATATATGCAAGACATGAACATCAAAGATGAGCCTGCCAGTTATTTCCCACCCTTGTTGCCCTTGAGAAGAATGGGCAACAACTGATATGATTGAATAGCATGCTAGTCCTCAGTGTGGTGGGGTCAGTCAAAGTAATGACAATGAGGGATCTATGTGGGCCTGTGTCAGAGTGTTGGCTGGCAGAGTCCTTACAGGGCTTTGAATCCACCTAGAACTAGAATTAACCCTGCTGAGAGGGATCTTCGACAATCTTCTTCACCTTGCCAGCTGAGCCTGCAAGTTCAGCATTGCCTTACAATGGCAAGTAAAACAATGGACACTTAACAGGAACACTCATTCCTGATCACTATATTGAAGCCTTTGCTAGAGATCCATGCATATATATGTGGGCGATGGGCTTAACCTTGATTAATGCCTACTAAAATTGAATAGCTGGTGGACATATGCTGCTCAGGTTTCTGCATGAATTCTAGCTGCTTGGGAAGAAGTGACTCATGCCTAAGATAATGGAGACTAAGGGCAGAATTCTCCCATGGCCCCACTGCGGGGAGAATTCAGCAAAAATCTGTTTCATGCCAACATGAATTTCCCACGGGATCTTTCACTGGTGCTTACTGTGGTGGATTGGGAAACCTGCTGGGTGTGGGCATGAAACTTTTGTTTGCATCCCATTAATGGATACATATGGACGCCTGACGGGAATCTCTTCTCCCCAACTCCCTGTGGGCGCCAGCAGGAAAACATGCCTGTCTAGAATACATCTGGCACAATATGGGAGGCAGAGGTCAGAGCTCACCTGAACAATGCCGAGGTTCCTCTAGGGTTCAGGATAGAGACTGCCAACAAAGCTGGATCCCAAGGACCACTGCAGTAAGTGTGGGGCGCATCTACAAGTGGATCTTCCAGACAAGGAGGTCCATCTTCCAGCCTCGGTGTGTTCTTGGGGGTCCATCTTTTTCAGGAGGTGTTACATCAACGATGGGTTGGTGATGTGGATGTCTTTTCAGTCTGGCACCCAGATGAGATGGTGGGACTCACACCATCATGCTCGTCCTGTGCATAATTAATAAAGTTGAGGCCAGGAGATATGACATGGTTCCCTGTCAGCCTCCTCAGTGGGAAGCATTCCACGTTCCTGCCCCGGCCACAGGACCTAATCCCAGATGGGAGAATTCCACTTTAAGATTTGAGCATTGTTGAAAACTGACAATCACCTGGCAGAAGAACATCTCCGGCTACTTACAATGTCAAACAAATTAAACTTAAAGACCAAATAACTGCATTGGCTTATTGCCAGCTATTGAGCATGCTCACATTGTGTTCCTTTATTTTCAGTTCTCATTGGGCAGAATTCTCCCATCCTGTCCACAGAAAGTTAGCTGGCGGGTGGGAGCCAAAAAGTTGGAAACCTGCTGGCATAAAATCGTGTACCAATTCTCCCAATGTTGGATTCCTGTGGTGTGATGGCGAATTGTATTTGTTTACATCTTATGAATACTCATTAAAACAGCTGCCTACTGGCATGCCATCGGGCCTTTTGATCTTGCGTCACACCAGTGTGAAATTATGTTGCTCTAAAGTCCGATTGCTAAAAACTAGCATGCACAAGACAATCCTCTGTTCACAAGAGATTTTGGAATGAGTGCAACACTGTGCTGCTCCTGATGCACTGTTCATCATTCTGCTGGGGCAGACTGGTTCCTGCCTTTCATCTCCATGCTGAGCTGGTCTTCATGTACAGCACTGTGCTGCTGCACACATGGACTATCTGTGTCACTGTCTCAGATTAGTACTGTACCTGAGGTTGAGGAGTACAAGGTCTCCTTGCCCCTGGTGCCACACACCACTGTCTATTCGGACAGGATTGTGCTGCCGGACTCATTCAGCTGCTGCAACCAAGGTCCGAAGTTTAACTGGGGAGGGAATGCAAGGTGATGCCAGGTGGTAGCCTGATGAAGACCAGGGAGGCAATGTGAAAGGAGCGCTGTGTAAGTCGGGGGGTGGTGGTGGAAGGATGAGGGCTCACAATGGCATGCAGAGTAGCAAGGAGGTGGGTGAATAAGATGGACAATGGAAATCCAAAGCCAGAAGAGGGTAAGGAAGCTGGGTCCCAAAAAGGCTGCATGAAAATCTCATGCAAGCGGGAGATTACATTGTTTACTGGAAGGGGTTGCACGAAGATTCTGTAGTGTGTAGATGTCCAAGTGGGGTATGGACGTTTTTCAGGTGATGGACTCGCTAGGTAGGGCAGGTGATTGAATCAAGGAACAGATTTCTTAAAGCTGCTGGCATTTTCCCTCTAGCTTGCTGACATCCTGCATGGTTTGGTGAAGACAGGTGAGCTAGAGAGAGTGGTATGAATGTGCTGGACAAGTACTTAAATATGATGCCAGGACCTTCGAGTCCACCAACTGGCAAGCAGACAAATGAACTCCCGACTTGCCAAGTGACTCAGAGTGGATCATGTCTGTGCATAATCTTTGCAGTTCCAGGCACAGAATCTGACATGGGATCTTGCCATTCTGATCAGCAGGAAAGACCTCCATTCTAAGTCTCAAAATGGGAGAATTTTGCCCATTGTCTTTGACTTAGCATAATGGTTCTCAAACTTTAATTTGCAGACCACGTGGGAAGGGCAAAAGACTTCAAGGAGCTCATATTCTTAATAATACCCCACTGTTTTCATTTGCTGCTGCAAAAAATCTCATTATAGTTAACGGGAAGAATGGCTCTGGTTTTTTATGAGGCACCAATGAGGTGATGTCCGATTCCAAGTTGAAGAGCTTCAATCTTGTGTTGGGCTCCACGTTTCCTCTTCTTTGTTCTTAGAAACATAGAAACCCTACAGTACAGAAAGAGGCCATTCGGCCCATCGAGTCTGCACCGACCACAATCCCACCCAGGCCCTACCCCCATATCCTTACATATTTACCCACTAATCCCTCTAACCTACGCATTCCAGGACACTAAGGGCAATTTTTAGCACGGCCAATCAACCTAACCCGCACATTTTTGGACTGTGGGAGGAAACCAGAGCACCCGGAGGAAACCCACGCAAACACGAGGAGAATGTGCAAACTCCACACAGACAGTGACCCAAGCCGGGAATCGAACCCAGGTCTCTGGAGCTGTGAAGCAGCAGTGCTAACCACTGTGCTACTGTGCCGCCCTAAGTGGCCCACAAGTGTTGAAAACCAGTTGTAACATCAACGTAAATCTTACTTATAAAACCAAGTTGTTGCTTATGCTTATAACATGCCAAACGGACATGGAGCCAGTCTGATTGTGTGACATCACTCAAGCAGTGGGGATGAGAGTTCTGCCCATTTCTTTCCTGCGACCTTGATGGGTCCATCCCTTGCATTGTGAATCAGCCTGCCAACCACCTGACCACTAAATTGAGCTTCTTTAAATCCAAGTGCCCATGCACCAATGAAATTCCATCTTGGTATGAGCTAGTTACTAATAGCCCATTTGTTCTATTTTGTGCAGACACAGTGGCGTGTTAAGCTCTTTAGTTTTTTTGAATCCATTCATAGCAGATTACTCCTATTGGTTTTATGCTGTGTCTCACTTTTGCAGAATAGTGATGCCTTCCAAAGTGTTAAATATTTAAAGTGTAGGAGATGGGAATCACCAAATTCTGTGGCACTAACTACAACTCCTCTTTACTCCACCACTTTCCCCTCCATATTGTTTCAAAAATCTTTTCAAACAACACTCCATGGAGTAAAATAATTGGTTAAATAGGTGTTAGCAGAATTTATAATACTGGGATTGGGGTACTTGAGGAACCTAAATCAGTTTTCAAAGCCATATATTTCCTTGTGCTTCACAGTTTTTAGTTTTAGCACCAGAAAAGAGAAAATAATTTGAGCTTTCAAAAGGATAAATTTCAGAGATAATCAGCAAAAAGAACATTTGAACCTCATTAAACTCGTATTACTTGAGTGGGGATTATGTAAATAGCAAATGTGTAGTTAACGATGAAATGAACCGTTTGTACTTTGTCTTTGGTATGGACCATGTGAAGTTGAATTTCATGAGCCAAAGATTCAGCTACAATCCCAGCATCCTGTGAGACTTCCTATTTTATCGGGTCCAATTTTGCTACTTCATGTACTCTTTATGCTATTATGTATTTTATAGAATCCTGCCTATCGCAATCTTGCATTATCAGTTATTCTACACTATATTGTCTTAACCATACACTTCACGTCTCACCCTGTCATCTGTGGGATGATTTTCGGGCTTCGAACCATGTAACGTGAGATTTCACAAAGTTGTGATCTACCTGGAGTCTCACCAATGTGAGTGGTGCCCGATAATTCTGCACTTTAGGGTCTAATACAAGCAAAGCCTTTAGTCCATATTCAAGGTGGAGCCAGTCCATAGCAGTTACAGCCTTTATATCATGAGTCAGTGGTTTGCAGCCAAAAAATGTAATTTGGATCACCTGCTGTAATGCACCTGAAATTACACTATTTTTCAGTTGTTTGGGATCAGAAGTGTAATTTATGTCAATATTTAAACAGCCTATTAGCAGTAGTATCCCAAACACAACCCGAATTAATTCATTTCCTTAATTTGGCAGTGCCTGTTGGGTTTTGGGAAGTGCGCGAATTAATCTATTGACGTTGCGAAGTCTACGTAATGATGTTACCCAATGTTCCTCATTTTGAGATCTTGGAGCATTGAGAACTCTTTTTTTAAGGGTGAGTAGCAGTCAGAAATTGTTTTAACTAATCCATCTTTCTCTAGAAAGAACAGAGAATTTATTGGTAGAAATTTGTAAAAAGTCAATGTTAAAGATTGCTGAAAATCTTGTATGTTTCCATTCTGTGCCTTCTGTCCACATCAGGTGAAGCACACTGAGGCTATGTAACGGTATGGAGCTCCCTCTGCATAGTCTCAATAGATCTTGAAATTTTTAAATCTATGTAGAGTGGGACCTGCATTCGTATAACCTTTTGGTTGTCTTAATGTTGAATATTTGTAGATTCTAGAACCTTTCTGGTATATTGTACTAGAGAGATTCTAGTCTTTTCTTTGAAGCTTATTGAGGAAATCTATAACTGAAAGTTGTTAGTGGGCAGGCACTCAGGCATACCTGTAAATATCTGGAACCATCTTTGCATTCTTGTTCTGAGGCTCAATGCTGTTTTCTTGCAGATTTCAGTAAGCACTGGCCTGGAGTCATATTTTGCAATGAAGGTTTATACTGTATTAGCAGGAACTATTACCATGCTTAAACTGTTGCTAATCTGTTTTATTTCCTGGGCTGTTGCGATGAATCTCCGGACAAGCATTTCTGGAATTTTTAATGAACAGTATTTACGAATAGAAACTTAAAAATAAAAGTTACTGCGGTTTTATGAGATCTCCAGTGAAAACTATGACCTCGGAACAAGAATGTTGATTTGTTGCCAAATGCCTGGTGGTTTTGGAAGGTTGAGTATCCATCCACTAAAATTTTCATGTACAACAGATTCTGCCAGCCCACGTTTCAAAAAGCCTGCAGTTGCCTTCTGACCAATCCCACCCTCCCTTAATTAAATGGTTTTCATTGCGATTTGGCTGTTCATTTCGAATAAATGAATTTAAAGAAAAAAAAATTCCACAGTTTTCAAATGCTAAACTGTCTCTTAATTCCCATGTTGGTGGATGGCTATACGATTCATTAAATTCTCAAAATGATTACGTATGCTTCATTGTTGCTGAAACTGGAATTTTAAACAGCAATGATCACAGTAAATCAGATGATGTGCTGTTTCATAATGAAGTAGAGCTGATCACTTAACAGTGATAATAACAGTAATTTATATTTAATAAGAGAATTTTACAGATTAGAAAGTAGTGAATTTTCAAAAGCCCTTATCAACAGCATCAAAAGATGGTTGAAAATACAAAGAAATGTTAAAAATCCAAAGCATTGGTGTGTGGGTTCAAGACTCATAGGTATATCATATTATGCATATACGCCATCTGATTCGCACAGATAAGAGTATCCATTCAGTAATAGGTCCCTACAACTGAATTGCAATTTAGAATAGTGCTGTGGGTCATTGTTTTATAGCATTTTCGGCATGTTACAGGAACTAAGCTTTAATGGGGGAAAGATGATCTGTGCTATGATATTTATGCCTCTAGTTGCTCTGACTTGAATAACAAATGGAACATGGGTGTTTGAGAGGCCACCAACTGTTATAATAAATGCAGCATTGTATCTCTGCAATAAGACTTTCAGCCCACTCAGTTTTAGGATGTTCTTGATGAAGTTTTTTTTTTGTCGAGTTCCTGAAAATGCAGTAGCAGTTGCAGTTGCCCCACACAATTTGATTTCCACCATTGTATAAAAATCTGTGGACAGATTTGCCATATTTTAAATTTCCCAATGGTTTGCAACATAATTTTAGATTTCGGTCTGGCATCCTCTAGCTCACTAATCACTTTTGATTTTTACAAAGACATCAACCAATCATCTGATTCTACTGTTATGAGATTAGTTTCTGTTACATATCAACTACTGACTTATGTTATTCTTATACTTAAGCAAGTAAACACAGGCATCAAGATAAACCTTACAGTAGTTCACTATAAAAAATTAACCATTTACACATTGTGGACAACATATGGGAATAGGTCCAAACTTAATAAATGGATGGATATTTCATAATTTTTATAAAGTATTGTTTTAAGGCAAGTACAAAATGCATAAAGTATTTATTTGGTTGGGTCATCAGTATTACTGCTCCAAGTGGCATTTTGCCATATCGCACATTTCATGTATTAATAAGGGACTTTGATGATCAGAGTGCTTTTGTTTCTGTCTGGTTGCTGTTTAAATGGCCTCACAGTTTTTACTTCAGTCAGTGCAAAGAAGATATTAAGTAGGTTTAAGTAGAATTTTGAAGTAATTATCTGTGGCAAAAAAATTGGGCAGAATTGTGGAAAGGAGTTGATTTATGTTAAGTGCTCCAAATAAATTGACTGGTGAATCATTATCTTTCACTGCTGGAGCATACCCCAGTGACAAATTTGCAACAATGTTCTGATTTCTTGGCCAGCTGAGATTTGTTTTTCTGCAAACTTGGTCACTTTTTTCAAGACCACTCCCACTGTCATCGCTTCCTCTTTTTTTTTCATTCCTTTTTGAATTGTTCAGCATCAGTAACATTGAAAACTGTAACAAGGCTCTCAAGGTCCTTTATTTTCATTCCTGAAGACAGCCTGCCATTCCAAATCCAGAATCCATGAGGCATAATACTTCTCTTAAATCAGCATATCTTGGAGATTTTTCCTTTTTTTTTCTCTGAGATAAACAGCAACCCTGACCATTTTGTCTGCTTCCCCACGGGGCTGCTGAGGCCATTTGTCCAGAAAACTTGGACTTCCTATTTCAAGAACACAGGAACAGAAGTAAGTCACTTCACCCCTCAAACCTGTTCTGCCACTTGGTAAGATAAGTCTGTTCTGCCATTCAGTAAGACCTACAACCTTTGCTCAATGAAAATCTATCAATTTCATTAGTTGCTTTTTGCAGAATTGAATTCCAAACTTCTAACACCCTTTGCATGCATCAATGTTTCTTAATTTCACTCGAGTGGTATAGCTTTTTTTTTTAGATCGTGTCCCCAAGTCCTTGGGTGGAATCATCCCAAAATTTGTAATTGTCGGTTTCAGACTGAAAATCAGCGTATAAACCTCCAGCTATGCAGCCAAGCTTTTACTCTAGAAGTTCTGACACTGTGCATAAAGAATCTGGGGACGCGGTTTACAGGGTAGAACCTAATGATGTCAGGCCGAGAATGGGATGCTACATTTAAATGTGTAACCCCTATAGTGATTGCTGATCAATTTTGACCTTGGCCGTGTTCTTACCTAAAAATCCATACAGTAGCACCTTTTAATCCATACTCAGTGAATTGCAGTCAAGACCTGAAAATATTGTCAATATCCTTCCTGCCCCCACCCACATGCACACCTCCTCCTAATCGGGGGATGCCAACTAAGTCTGAGTCCCTTGCAAACCAAATGGTCACTATTAATTGTTAAGACAGTCAAGGTACCTGCAAGATCTTCTGATGTTGCATTTAAAGAGGAAGTATTAATCTTGTGTCACAGAAAGTGTGCGTAAATTCTACAGAAAGGCATCTTACAAACTGTAAATAGGAACCATTGTCACTATTGTTTTTGCTACTTAATGTTTAGGAGTTGCATTCTGAACCAGTTTCTGTTCTTGTGACTTTCCAGCATCTGGACTCGGTCTGTGGTAACGAGAAGTCATCTCTTATGATATACAATGGAACTCTATTGGTACATGTAAGTACTATTTTGAAGTATGGCAATGGCACCATAAATTACAGTGGACTATGTCATCCACTTCACACTCGCGGCAGTGAATCCATGTTTGGGCTTAATCTGAACTCTTGTTTAATTTTTTGAATTTGTGGTGATGCAAACTGCCTGCTGGTTCCGAAATAGATTAGCTAAATCGTATGAAAACACTGCTGTGGCAAATGCAAATGTGATCATGATTTTTTGAAAATGTGGGGTTTACTTCACTGCTTTCACATTAATTCAGGTATAGCTTAAAAAAAACCTCCCAATTTCCTTTTCATAAATATTTCCCTCCTTACAAACTGCTCTTAACTATCAAACCATCTCTCCCTGAGAATCCTGCCTAATCACCAATTGTCATTATAGTTTTTGGTAAAAGATTCCAGTGGTAATGCTACATATCTTTGAAACTTTGATCTTGCCATTTTAACTCTTGGACAGCTTGAAATCTAATTGCAATCCCTTTTTTACTTTCCATTTATGGACATCTGCTGTTTCCCTAAGGGCATTCCATGCATGTAACTAGCAATAGGAGTTTATGTAGTTGGATTCAGACCTGTAAATTTTTTCGATTACATCATCTTAGTTTGGTCCTATGAAAGTAGTAACTTAGAATTGCTTCCCAATTATTCCAATTGCAAACACTATTGCAGCAGGAATTTGGAGCCTGTTTTAATAAGTAATCATTAAAGAAATTAGTTAAAGCTTTTTACAACCTCGAATGCCCTAAACTACTAATTTAGGTATTTTTGAATTGCCCTTGTAATTTAGGGACAGTATTCAATTTAGGCACAGTAAGATCCCACAAATAGCGATGTCATAGTAACCAGATAATGTGTTTTTGTGATGTTAGCTGAGGGATTAATATCGGCCAGCACACCAGGAATAACTGCCCATCACTTTCATGAAATAGTGGAATGCTTTATTTCCACCTGAAAGAGCCCTGGCTTTACACCTCAGTGTAGCACTCTTTCAGTGCTGAATTGAAATGCCAGCTCAGATGTTGTGCTCAAATCCCTAGAATGGGATTTGAATCCACAACTTCCTGACTCTCGAGGCGAGAGTGCACCACTAAGTAACAGCTAAGATATTAAATTGTAAATCAGTGAAATATTGAATTACTTTGTGAAGCTGGCAATAGATAAGGGTGGCAACACAGGTGGTGAAGAAGGCATATGGTATGCTTGCCTTTATAGGATGGGGTATAGAGTATAAAAGCTGGAGTCTGATGATGCAGCTGTATAGAACGCTGGTTAGGCCACATTTGGAGTACTGCGTCCAGTTCTGGTCGCCGCACGACCAGAAGGACGTGGAGGCGTTAGAGAGAGTGCAGAGAAGGTTTACCAGGATGTTGCCTGGTATGGAGGGTCTTAGCTATGAGGAGAGATTGGGTAAACTGGGGTTGTTCTCCCTGGAAAGACGGAGAATGAGGGGAGATCTAATAGAGGTGTACAAGATTATGAAGGGGATAGATAGGGTGAACGGTGGGAAGCTTTTTCCCAGATCAGAAGTGACGTTCACGAGGGGTCACGGGCTCAAGGTGAGAGGGGCGAAGTATAACTCAGATATTAGAGGGATGTTTTTTTACACAGAGGGTGGTGGGGGCCTGAAATGCGCTGCCAAGTAGGGTGGTGGAGGCAGGCACGCTGACATCGTTTAAGACTTACCTGGATATCACATGAGCAGCCTGGGAATGGAGGGATACAAACGATTGGTCGAGTTGGACCAAGGAGCGGCACAGGCTTGGAGGGCCAAAGGGCCTGTTTCCAGTGCTGTACTGTTCTTTGTTCTTTGTTCCTCAAGCTTATGGTGCATGTAATAGAAGATAGTCCATTTTATAATGCTTTTCTGTTGTTTCAAGAAATTTTATGCAATTTAAAGAATTAAACAAATTGTTTTACCAGAGGTTCCACGTTTACTACTAAGATGTAATTTCTTAATGAATGTTCTTTCACTCCCAACAGAATAGTGATTATATTTATTATTGTCAAAATCTTCTTCTACATCTGCTGGTATCGTTCAAGGCAGCGACAACTGGATGCTTACCTGAGCAATCCGCGGAATGCCCAGATAGTGATTGTTGGGGGCAGAGCCTACCTACATCAACTCTGTGAGCGGCAAAATGTAAGTGACCGTGATCCTCTGTTTCTTTGTGAAGCTAAGAGTTGCATGTAATATGAATGAAATTCATATTCTTGCATTAAGGCAAGGATGTAACTGCAGAAGCATTTTAATTGTTTAACTACAATATTCAGAGTGGATGATGAAGGTGGGAGGGAAGAGGGCTGAAGAAGGCCGCTACAGTTTTGTTGCTTCCTTGTTCCTTATTGCTTCACTGGGATCGACAACTTCAGTCTTCTGTGCTGATGTTGCAAAAGGTTAATTTTTGGCAATACTGCTGAAATCAAAATAGATCCTACCAGTCTTAAGTCAATGATCACATGAGTCTTCGCTTAGCTTTTAGAATTGAATATTAAAAATGTACCAGTTTATGTAAGCCTTTTGTGAAATTTGTTGCATTAATTTCTACTAACTTTTAGAATATTTAATAATTTAAAAAAGCATTTGCTATTATTGAGTTGGAATGCATGTTATCACGTGGATGTTAAAGTAATTGGCTCTGGTTTCAGGTTTGCTTTAGTGGTTGACTTCTCAGTATGTGTTCCTGATAAAAAATCATTGTTGATTTTCTTACTTCGACTTCATAATGTTAACGAGTTGAATCTTAACCCAGTATCATGCTTCTGTAATCAGTTTCCTGACCATAGTTTCCATCCCTTTCCAATTTACTGGCACAAAGTCGGTGGCCATGATTTTACTGACACTCCATTGATTGTCCATTGATTTGTGGAGCGAGCCGGTAAAATCACGCCAGAGTTGAGACATTAAGATCGTGTCTAATTTCTCGGCACTTGCAGTCTTACCAGATCCAGATTTCTGGCGTGGTCAGCCTCTCGCTCATTTCTGGAGAGAGACTGAATAAATTATTTGAATTTATTTAAATACTTTTGTTTAGCAAGCCCAGTGCGCAATCATCCGGGCTCACTTGCTCTTATGGCCTAGCTGGGAGAGGTTTTCTCCAGCGAGGAAAACACCTGCTCCCTATGAACTGGGAACAGTCATATTGCCTTTGCCGGTAGACCCAGAGGCCATTGAGGTCCCCCCAGGGAGGCTGAGGGCAAGCTGGGGTGCTCCTTGGGCAGTGCCAGCCTGGCACCTTGGCAATGTTCAAGAGGGACAGCCAGGGGGTGGGGCCAGAAGGGGGCATGGGGGAAGGGCCTGAAGAGGGCAGGGCCAGGCCGGGGCGGCCCGATTGGGGGGTCTGCTGCTGGTCTGCATGTGTTGATGGGGGAGGGAGGGGGGCGCGATTGGGGCTACATTTTCAAGCAATGTGGGGTGGGCAGGGGGGAGCGGCTGTATTGAGGCTGCCTCCAGCAGCAGAGGTCTGACAGCTCTCGCGTTCTCTCTCTCTCACTCTCTCCCTGTCTCGCTCTGGCGCCCCCTCTCTCTCTCTCTCTCTCTGGCGCCCTCTTTCTCGCGCTCTCCCTCTCTCTCTCTCTCTCTGGTGCCCTCTCTCTCTCTCACTCTGGAGCCCCCTTTCTCGCTCCCTCTCTTTGTCTTTCTCTCTCCCTCTCTGGCGCCCCCTATCTCTTATTCTGGTGCCCTCTTTTTTTTCTCTCTCTCCCTCTCCCGCTCTCTCACACCCCCTTTCTCTCTCTCTCTCTCTCTCTGGCGCACCCTCTCTCTCTCTCTCTGGCGCCCCCTTTCTCTCTCCCTCTCTCTCACTCTCTCACGTGCTGCATTTCTCTCTCCCTCCCTCTGGCGCGCGTGCGTGCCCCCTTTCATTCTCCCTCTCGCTCCCCCGTGCGCCCTTTCTCTCTCTCTCTCTCTCTCACATGACCCTTTTTTCTCTCTCTCTCTCGTGCCCCCTTTCTCTCTCTCTCCCTCTCTCTGTCTCATGTCCCCTTTCTCTCTCTCTCTCTCGTGCCCCCTTCCTCTCTCTCTCTCGTGCCCCCTTTCTCTCTCTCTCTCTCCTTCTCTCTCTCGTGCCCCCTTTCTCTCTCTCGCCTCCTTTCTCTCTCTCTCTCTCTCTCTCTCGTGCCCCTTTCTCCCTCTCCCTCTCCCTCTCTCTTGAGCCCCTTTCTCTCTCTTTCTCTCTCTCTCGTGCCCCCTTTCTCTCTCTCTCTCTCTCTCTCTCTCTCTCATGCCTCCTTTCTCTCTCTCGTGCCCCCTTTCTCTTTCTCTCTCTCTCTCGTGCCTCCTTTCTCTCTCTCTCTCGCCTCTTTCTCTCTCTCTCTCTCATGCCCCCTTTCTCTCTCTCTCTCATGCCCCCTTTCTCTCTCTCTCCCTCTCTCTCGAGCCCTTTTCTCTCTCTCTCTCTCTCTCTCGTGCCCCCTTTCTTTCTCTCGTGCTCTCTCTCTCTCTCTCTTGTACCCCCCCTCTCTCTCTTGTACCCCCCTCTCTCTCGTGCCCCCCTTTCTCTCTCCCCTCTCTCTCATGCCCCTTTCTTTCTCTCTCGTGCCCCTTTCTCTCTCTCTCTCGTGCCCCCTTTCTCTCTCTCTCTCTCGTGCCCCTTTCTCTCTCTCTCTCGTGCCCCCTTTCTCTCTCTCTCTCGTGCCCCCTTTCTCTCTCTCTCTCTCTCGTGCCCCCTTTCTCTCTCCCTCTCTCTCTCATGCCCCTTTCTTTCTCTCTCGTGCCCCTTTCTCTCTCTCTCTCGTGCCCCTTTCTCTCTCTCTCTCGTGCCCCTTTCTCCATCTCTCTCGTGCCCCTTTCTCTCTCTCTCTCGTGCCCCTTTCTCTCTCTCTCTCGTGCCCCCTTTCTCTCTTCTCTCTCTCGTGCCCCCTTCTCTCTCTCTCTCGTGCCCCCTTTCTCTCTCTCTCTCTCTCTCTCGTGCCCCCTTTCTCTCTCTCTCGTGCCCCCTTTCTCTCTCTCTCAGGGCGGCACGGTAGCACAGTGGTTAGCACTGCTGCTTCACAGCTCCAGGGACCTGGGTTCGATTCCCGGCTTGGGTCACTGTCTGTGTGGAGTTTGCAGATTCTCCTCGTGTCTGCGTGGGGGTGCTCCGGTTTCCTCCCACAGGTCCAAAGATGTGCAGGTTAGGTTGATTGGCCATGCTAAAATTGCCCTTAGTGTCCGTAGGTTAGAGGGAGTAGTGGGTAAATATGTAGGGATATGGGTGGTAGGGCCTGGGTGGGATTGTGGTCGGTGCAGACTCGATGGGCCGAATGGCCTCTTTCTGTGCTGTAAGGTTTCTAAGATTCTAAGATTCATGCCCCCTTCTCTCTCTCGTGCCCCCTTTCTCTCTTTCTCTCTCTCGTGCCCCCTTTCTCTCTCTCTCTTTCTCCACGGCCCCCTTTCTTCTCTCTCTCTCGTGCCCCCTCTCTCTCTCTCGTGCCCCCTTTCTCTCTTTCTCTCTCTCGTGCCCCCTTTCTCTCTCTCTCTTTCTCACGCGCCCCTTTCTTCCTCTCTCTCTCGTGCCCCCTCTCTCTCTCTCGTGCCCCCTTTTCTCTTTCTCTCTCTCGTGCCCCCTTTCTCTCTCTCTCTTTCTCACGCGCCCCCTTTCTTCCTCTCTCTCTCGTGCCCCTCTCTCTCTCTGTGCCCCCTTTCTCTCTCTCTCTCTCTCTCTCATGCCCCCTTTCTCTCTCCTCTCTCGTGCCCCCTTTCTCTCTCTCTCTCTCTCTCTCTCTCTTTCTCATGCCCCTTTCCCTCTCTCTCTCTCGCCCCCTTTCTCTCTCTCCCTCTCTCGTGCCCCCTTTCTCTCTCTCTCTCTCTCTCTCTCGTGCCCCCTTTCTCTCTCTCTCGTGCCCCTTTCTCTCTCTCTCGTGCCCCCTTTCTCTCTCTCTCTCTCGTGCCCCCTTTCTCTCTCTCTCGTGCCCCTTTCTCTCTCTCTCTCGTGCCCCTTTCTCTCTCTCTCTTGCCCTTTCTCCTCTCTCTCGTGCCCCCTTTCTCTCTCTCTCTCGTGCCCCTATCTCTCTCTCTCTCTCTCGTGCCCCCTTTCTCTCTCTCTCTCTCTCGTGCCCCTTTCTCTCTCTCTCTCTCGTGCCCCCTTTCTCTCTCTCTCTCTCGTGCCCCCTTTCTCTCTCTCTCTCTCGTGCCCCCTTTCTCTCTCTCTCTCTCCGTGCCCCCTTTCTCTCTCTCTCTCTCGTGCCC